>NC_069003.1:28663180-28670816 GCF_001194135.2 Octopus bimaculoides
TTATTATTATTATTATTATTATTATCTTATGATTATTATTATTATTATAAATTGTTATTATTATTAAGGCGGCGAGCTGGCAGAATCGATAGCACGTTCGGCGAAATGATTAGTGGTATTGCGCTCGTTGCTCCGTTTTGAGATCTAATTCCGCCGAGGTCAACTTTGCCTTTCATCATTTCGTGGGGTTGATGAATTAAGTAGCACTTGTGTACTGAGGTCGATTTAATCGACGGCTCGCCATCAAGAAAAAAAAAAAAAAAATGGCCGTGTGCCTAGAGTAGAAGGGATTATTATTATTATTATTATTATTATCATTATTGTTATTATTTAGAAAGTAGAGCACTCTCCACTCTCCTTACAAGTCCTCCCAGTTCCTTAACGTTAATGAACGTATGTGTTCACCTGGAGATTTTGCAGCTTGATAAGTGTAATGAAAATAAGGAAAAAGGAAATATGCCTGGACGTTACAATAATGAAAAAGAATACAGCTAATAGTCAAGTATTAAAGCGGCTTAATAAACATGATGAGACGATGAAGATGAAGAAGACTAAGCTTAAATAAGTTTAATCAGAGCTGAGTAGATGTATTCGTTTTATTTGTCGGTTATATAAAGAAAATGGATTTATATTTCAGTGCTGAATTATATCAAGTCGGTAAGTAAGCAATCATTTGTACGCGACAGAGGTATTAGCATTATACATTGTACTCTTTCTGCTGTTGTTTATGTAACGGTATCGATGACCTCCAAGTTATGTCGGCCGTGAATTATGATAAATGGATAATTTAAATTTATAAAGTTAAAATATATTGTATAAATGTTTATATTTATAAAGTTATTATGGAGTGAAGATATAAGAAGACATTAAGCTTCTTGTTAAATACAGGAGATTTATATAAATCTGATATTTCTGTCAGAAACACTCCGAACGGTTATATTATACATTGGTTTTATTCAAATTTCATATTCTATGCAATACAGCTTCATCGACTCTAATTATAACGCCAATGCGGAGTAGACGTTAAAATAGATAAAGTATTAATGTCTATAATGAAATATATTTATACCTAAGCACTGCCACTTAGGTTTAATCGATTTTGTTTCCAATTTAAGGAGATATGCATATCAAGGAATTTATTTTCAGATTCCATTTAGTCTGTCCACTTAGAAATGATTTTCTTATTCTGTTTGAAAGCTGACAGAGCGTTTGATTTAGATAACGTAAGAGTTAATCTGAATATTGAATAATTAAATATTGTAATGATTTTCAAGTATGAAAATATTTTGTCAGTTAAAAATATTTCTAGTGACACGTCTCCGTAATTATTTTCTTTAGTATAAACTTTATCAAAGGTCATATTTCCTACACAGTAAATAGTGGAGAAGATAAGATTTTAAATCTTAATTTAAAAAGTAAGATATGTATATTTGAGTATTGCAGCTGCTAAGTTCCTGAATAGATAACTAGACATCGCATCATAGAAAACAAGTCACATGATAAGAAAGAATAGAAGACATAATAATCCAATAATCCATTTTATTAAAGGCACCAGGTCTGAAATTTTGGGACTGGAGTAGTCGATTGCATCGGCCCCAATGCTTAACTGGTTGTTATTTTTAACAACCCCGAGAGGATGAAAGGCAAAATCGACCCCGGCGGAATTTGAACTTAGAGCAAAAAGCTGGAAGAAATCTGCGAAGGATTTTTTGTTCGGCATAACACTCCTTTCTATTATAGGCACAGAGCATAACTGGTGCTTATTTTTATCGAGCCCGCGGAATTTGAGCTCAGAATGTAAATCTATAGATTTTTGTAATTGATATTTATTCATTGCCTGCGAGCTGGCAGAACTGTTGGCACGCTGGACAAAATTCTTAGTAGTATTTCACCCGTCGCTACGTTCTGAGTTCAAATTCCGCCGAGGTCGACTTTACCTTTCATACTTTCGGGGTCGATAAGTTTAGTTCCAGTTGAGTACTGTGGTCGATGTAATCGAATATCCCCTCCACCAAATTTCAGGCCTTGTGCCTATAATAGAAAGGATATTTATTGCCCTCTTGAAAGAATAAATGAAGATTTTGTCATGGTGTGATTCGAACACCGAAAGTAAATACCATAAACTACGTAAGATACCTGCACGCCATTTCGTCCGCTGCCTTTCTTTTCATTCTGCTAATGCACAATCTATCTTCGGCTATTTGAATATGATGATGTATATTAAGTTTTATATTTGATAGCAAGACTTAATTATCGGCCAGACTAAACTACTGTAGATAGGCCGACTTCGTTGTAATCAGTTTATAAGAGAACTAGAGGCGAAGGCATATCTATTACCACTTTGTATCACCAATTCAACTATGAAGGTTGGCTATTAACAAAGACACGCAATGATAATAACCATCATTGAGAATATTGTACACGCACACAAGCACAAATATGCGTATATATATATATATATATATATATATATATATGCATATATATATGCATATATATATCCATTTATATATGTATGTGTAAATATACACCACATGAGGGTATTTAAGATAAATGTATCAAATGATACATCTCAGATGAAACAAAATTCTATTTAAATAAGATAACAATATTTCATTGACTTGCGTTAAATTCTTTTTCTACGTTACTTAGGGAAAAATCTTCCCGTTGGCTTCAGTTTCTAAATGAATTGAGAGAGTAGTACTTTAGGGGCAATTCAGTCCTAAAAGACATATTTAAGATCAAAAGCCTTCCAACGATTCTCATTTCATCTGTATCTTTATAGAAGCACTTTAATATAACCCTATGTATCCTACTTTTGGATGAGTTTTGTGCTTGTAGCTTGTCTAACAACCGCGAGGAAATCTCCACGTCCGTTCGCCTATTACCCTATTACCAATTCTTAATGTACTCCAATATTTATATTAACTCCAGTTACTGCACGATGATGTCGTTTAGTGAAAGAGCAAGTATTTAAACTATTACCTAAAAATGCTTTATGGAGTTTCTTTCACATCAATAACTAAATATATTATCTAACACAATGGTGGATATCATTATCCATTGTCTGGCAATTTCATTTATTAGATATTACCGAATAACGATATGACTATTTAAAATTTAATTATTCATTTTGCCGAATGATTTACCGTAAACTTCATTAGATTTCTACAATGCTATTAGCACGTTATAGACAAATAATTTGATAAATCATTTGATATGATATATGGGTATACAATATGTATGTATATATATATATATATATATATATATATATATATATATATATATATATATATATATATATATATATATATATATATATACATATACAATATATATATATACATACTTATATACAAACACATATGCATACATATTTATATATATATTTATATATATATATATATATGTATATATATATATATATATATATGCGTATGCACACACATATACATAGATATATATGCGCGTGTTTGTGGGTTCAACTGTGTATGTGAGTATTGCATAACTCCAAGCTATATTATCGCAATGTGAAAACTATAATCTGAAAGAAATATGACTTATTTGTTACTGATCGAGCAACAACAAAGAGTCAAAATCGTTGGCTTCGGTGCTACATGGATGGCTGATGATGAAAGTTTTAACCCATACATTCTCAACAGGTGACTTACAACTGACAATGATACTTTCCTTAAACTGGCCCATATATGTGTTACTTGCACTTGCTTTATCAAATCAAAAGCGATGAAAGACGTAGTCTGAATGAGTGTCATCTGAAAGGCCAATATCATAGACAAATATGAAAGGCAAATAGAAAGAACAGTTACCCAGCATTATAATTATTCATGAATTAATACCATATCTATTGGAAATGTTACAGAAAATGCCTCGCATTATCTAATTACGTCAACGCGGTTAGCTGACAGAATCGTTAGAACGCCGGGCAAAACGCTTAGCGGTATTGCGTTATCTACACAATCTGAGTTCAAATTCCGCCGAGGTTGAACTTGCCCTTCATCCTTTCGGGGTCGATAAATTAAGTACCAGACAAGTACTGAGATCATGTGATCCACTTTCGCCATCCCTCTAAATTTTAGGCCTTGTGCCAATTGCATGCATTTTTAATCGTTGAGTGTGCCACCCAAGAGGAATCGATGCTAGATGTGTCGAAACAATTGTCGTGATTGATGATAAATTCTCGTAAAGTCCATCTTCCGTCTTTCATTTGCCATATATATATATTCAGTGAAATAAACAACACAAGGAAAATTCTTTAGCACAACTTTGATTGTTAGTTACAATTGTTTCCTCACCATCACTATAGCAAGAAACTCTCAGAGGCAGCCCTCCTTAAACTTAGCTTCAGTATATCAAGCGAACCACTGGCTAAAAACCGCCCACATATCGTTTCAGAGCATTGGGATTGAGAAAGAAATAAGATCCCTCGAGTTGAATGATTTATCCGCTATTTAAGTCGCTGCGACTCCAATGCATCATTCTGGCGCATTACATTTCGATACAGAACGGCTTTGGTGCACACCTTATTTAGTATATTGGAAACATCCTTGTTTCCAGGGGATTTCCTCATCCGACAATCAATGCAAAAGCGGGCGTGTTTGTGTGTATGTAACTGCGAGTATACATCTGCAGTAACGTAACTTATTTAGATATATAGATAAATGGAGTGGGGGAATGTCTATGGGTTTTCTATTGTATTGTAGTTCAATAGAGGCTCCATGCTCTGCCAGCTATGGATATTTTGTTCGCTGCTTTTGTTGTTTTAAGATACATCGATTGTATTGGTGAAATCCACTATCAGTACATATATCACTCATTCCGAACACTCCCAGCGGACTTACATTCCTATCATCAACATGCATTTTTTAATAGATTAATTTTCACATTATTGGTATTCTTATGTACTGATACACTTTTTGCTTTATTATTCGCGCTATTTGCTTTTTAATGTGAATAAGTTTGGATCGATTGGAAATAAAATATCAAGGACGTTACCTCGATCCTCTTGTACCGATGCACCACTTTTGGCAGAATTTGCAGATTTCGCATTATGCTGACTATCGATCAATTTTCTCCAAATTTAATAATGTACTCTGTAATACCTAAAGTTACGTTCTCATGCTGAGCAGAGTTTCGTAATAACGCCGAAATCTCCAACTAAAAGCCATTCCATGTGTAAGGAATGCTCATCTGTATATCTATCTATCTATCTATCTATCTATCTATCTATCTATCTATCTATCTATCTATCTATCTATCTATCTATCTATCTATCTATCTATCTGTGAGTGTGTGTATGTATATATATGCGAGTGTATACGTATATATGTGTATACATACACATATACATATACACACATATATATGTACATATGTATACAAGTATAGATATGTGCATGTAATTGTGAGTGCACGTGTACATATAAATATGCATGTATATACTTATATTCATGCATATATATTTAATAAGATATATGTATTTATATATATGTGTGCGTTTGTGTACGCTTCTGTGTATGTTTGTATCGAAGGCCTTTATTATTTATTAAAAACTAAATGAGCGTATTTAAATAGAAATGTGGTCACAGAAGTGAGTAGATATTTCCTTGATACAGAATACTGATTTCGAATCCTACAAACAAGAAATGTGTGTGGCAGTGTTTACAGGAATAATTAGAGAGAAACATCTATTCTCGGAAGAATGTCATTAGAATAAGTTATATAATGGACTTTATCACAATTCATTTATTGTTGTTTGAAAAAGCCAATCACCTATGAGACATATGTGTTCTAGTCCTTGATGAACAAATTATATAAAGAATATGTTATATAATGAAGTTTATCACAATTTATCATTGGTTGAATATCTAACTTGTTAGAGGTTAGACATATATTGTTCTTGTCCTTGTTGAACAAGCTGTATAGATAACAGGTTATATAAACTTTGTTACAATTAATTATTCGTTGAAAAATCTCATCTTTTTTAAGACACACACGTGCTGTTCTTATCCTTGTTGCTTGTTCAGTACTAGATTAATTATGATGAAGTAGGCCTACGAAAAACATTCCAGCTGTGACTATCTCGTCTTTCACGACAAATTACCTGGTACTACATTATGTAATTTGTGTTTTCTTTCTTTATGATTAGAGAGTGTAATCTAAAGGAAATTTGGCTTCTACTCTTCTTGTAGCAGGTTCAGATATTAATTAGAGAATTATTCGCACTCCCTAGGCATAAGATATTTGTTTGTTGCTGACGTCAATTAAATTATTCTACACAGATTTCTCGAAGTCACATAATGTATGTGTGTTGTAATACCATTTTAGAGGCAGTATTTCGAAAATGCCTTAAAAGACGCAATGCGTTGAAAAACAGTATACTTCGTCGATGAGGTGAAATAATAGCAAAATATCAATAACCGATGTTCGTTCACCGAGGCAATTGGTTTTTCGTTCTCGGGGGCAATTCGTGTACCGTGCTTTTCAATACACTACATCTTTAAAGGGATTTCCCTTCCACGAACTGTAGCAGCTAAAAGGCGTTTAAAAAAACATTTGTATGAGAAACCGATAATGTCTACATTATGTAGATGCTTCACACTAAGAATTTAAATTTTGTTTTACTTATACGGCATAGCTTTGTTAACAGTGCAATCAATGATTGACTAAATGATTCGACTGTGCAGATATACATGAATATGGTATGTCAATGATGGATACCTTACGGGGAAACTTCACCTCATAAAATGTCAACCAAACCTTCATCATGTTTATTCCTACTAATATGAAAGACAACCCATTGGCAATACAAGAAGCAAGAACAGCTCCAAAGTTAATAATATGTAAAATAAGTTGGTGACTCGAAGGGGTAGATAACTCTTACACTTCGTGAAAAACATTCCGTCGAAGAAGAATCAAGAAATAAGTGTTATGGAAGGCTGAATACATTCTTTTACTTGCTTCAATCATTTGACTGCGTCCATGTTGAAGCACCGGCTTGAAGGGGTTTTAATCGAACAATTAGACCCCAAGACTTATTTGTTAAACCTCAGGGACGTAAGCACACCAACACCGGTTGTCAAGCGGTGATGGGGTGACGAACACCGACACAAATAGATAAACACACACACATATGACGGGCTTCTTCCAGTTACTAAATCTACTCACAAAGCTTTCGTCGGTCCGAGGTAATAGTAAATGACACTTGACCCAGATCCCACGCGGTGGGACTGAACCTGGAAGCTTGTGGTTGGGAAGTAAGCTTCTTACCACAGCTCAGTAAGTCTGAGGAGAGGTAATTTCACATTCCTCAACGCAAACACACACGCGCACATGATTGTGAAGATGATTTTGGTGATGATGATGATGATGATGATGATGATGATGATGATGATGATGATGATGATGATGATGATGATGATGATGATGATGATGAATATATTCATGGTAATGATGAAGATGATGAGAAGGACTATGAAGATAAAGTTGATACCGGTGATGATGCTGGTGATGATGAAGATGATACTGATGCTGATGTGAATGAAGTTGATGATGACGATGACGATGATGACGATAGTGGTGATACTAGTGGGGGTGGGGGTGGGGTGGTGGTAGT
>NC_069003.1:28670826-28672933 GCF_001194135.2 Octopus bimaculoides
GATACTAGTGGGGGTGGGGGTGGGGTGGTGGTAGTGGTGGTGGTGGGGTATGATAATGGTGAAGGAGATGATGATGGATAATGATGAAAAATAATGAAGACGATGATTGCGATGATGATGCGAATGAGTATGGTGATGATGATGATGATGATGATGTTGATGATGATGATGATGATGATGTTGATAATGATAATGAAGATAATGTTGAGGATGTTGTGCTAATGAAACATGAATGTCTCATAAAAAGATAAAATGAAATAATAACAAAAAAAAAAAACCCAAAACGCCAACCTCCACACCCAAACGTAAAATGTATGATATACAATTCCTCAGAGACAATCATTTCGATCTAATTCGCTGCTATGCTAAAAGACCATTCTATGAATAACACAACCAACTCGGGTCATAAATATAGCCTTCTTAGAATTATATTTTTGGCTTCTTTTGAATGTCATCGCCATTGTTCTTATTTTTTTGCCTCTTGTTTTACTATTGCTAGAATCGTTTATCTTTATTGCTGTCACTGTTGTTCTTTGAGTATAAGTTATCGTTGTTAATTCAATTGTTCCCGTTGCTTTATTACGCAGTTGTTGTTCACATTGCAGAAAACTATGGTAGACATTTTATTATCTTATTTGTTTTGTATTTTTAGAAACTTTCCGATTAGTACTTTTAGTGCCAATACAGTATCTGTGTCGGTGGGGGTGGGGTGGAGGAGCAACATACTAATGTGCAGACATATGTCTTTGATCTTTTACTTGACTACTTTCAGTCAACAGGGCACCGACATGATGAGTTATGATCAATTATATCGACGTCCATTATTTTGTCTGGTATATGTTTTCATAGTCTTTTTTTTTTAGTGAGCCACCATATGTAACGCGAACAATTGAAGTAAGGAGAGATAACTCAGTTGAATCATAGATATATCATACTGTTCTAATGCACCGGTTCTCTCCACACGTTGATATACGTATTCAGAAAAACATACATAGATACAGGCACACACATAAACACACAGACACATGCACACACACATGTTCACGATTAGACATGCATAATCCCATGCGTATATATGATTATATAAACACACGTCATATTTCGTTGAAAGTATCATTTGTGGAACGACCACAAAAGTTAAAGCAAAGTCTAGCTTAGTTAGTACTTAGATGGGTAACCGCTTGGCAAAGCTAGGTGCTGCATTCATCCTTCTAATTATTATATGCGCAAGCGTGGCTGGGTTATAAGAAGTTTGCATCACAGCCACATCGTTTCAGCCTGTTGGGAAGTGAGAGCGTATAGATTAGTGGTCAGGTTACTGCAGTTACGGTCACGATATCGTGGATTCAATTCCTGTACGGGGTGGAGCATTGCGTTGTTGAGCAAAACACATCTTCCCAAGTTGCGCTGCCATCATTCCTACATCTGACATGCGGTGCACCGTGACATCTATTCAGGTAACGTCAATTTTATTGTGCAGGTGAGCAAACGTACGATAACAAATACTTAATGACAATAAGCAAATCATCTGTACACGGTTTCAGCGAGAACTCGTAGATACGACTTTCTCGGACGAAAATATTACCACCAATGAGAAATTATTAACATTAACGAGAAAATATTGTCATTCATGATGATAATGCAATATTTCAAACGCACATATATATATATATATATATATGATTCATGATATATATATATATTTATATGTGCGTTTCAAATATTGCATGCGACAGTCAGTTGCGGCAGAGTTAAAATTCCGTCTTTCAGATTGAGTTGTAGATAACAGAAAAGTAAATTAAAGAATAAATAAAAGAAAAATCTAAGTTTTCCTGGCAAGTCTAATAAATTGATTTGTTTTTGTTTATTCTTGTTAATTCCAGGCAAGAATGACATTTAGTCTTTTTGAACGAAGAAGGTCATACTCCGAGGTCAGTGATTTTATTTCGTTTAATTTTCTATGTTTTTATTTTCCTGCAGACGTAAAAGAAATAGAATAGTTCTCTGCGCGCACATATGTGTATATGTATATGTGTACGAACACACACACACACACACACACACACACACACACACACACTCACACACACATACATACACACACATA
>NC_069003.1:28673133-28673381 GCF_001194135.2 Octopus bimaculoides
TATATATATATATATATATATATGTATATATATATATATGTGTGTGTATGTGTGTGTGTGTATGTAATGATGTATAGATATACAGCCAGATATCTATATATATGCTTTCATATGTATGTATGAATTTTATGAATATGTGTATATATATGTTTCTGTCTGTCTATCTATCTATCTATCTATCTATCTATCTATCTATCTATCTATCTATCTATGTATCTATCTATCTATCTATGTATCTATGTATCTAT
>NC_069003.1:28673749-28675712 GCF_001194135.2 Octopus bimaculoides
TATATATATATATATATGTATATGTATATGTAGCCACACACAAACACACACACACGTGCGCGCGCACATGTATACACACTATCAAAACTTTGATGAATATACCACAATTATTGCAAAATAATACATCGACTATACTTTAACTAATATAATATTTGTACAATTGCTGTATATTAAATATGCATTTCTCATTCAATTTATATCACAATTCTTGGACTATTACTATGTATGCAACATAATTATTATATATTTCCTTATATTACTATATATTGTTTTTAAATTTTGGCACAAGGCCAGGAATTTTGGGGGATGGTCCTAATCGATTATATCGACCCTAGTGTTCAACTGGTAGTTTGTTAATCGACCCCGAAAAGATGAAAGCAAAGTCGACCTCGGGCGAACTTGATCCCAGATATATAGCTATATTTTACTCTCCTACATAGGCACAAAGTCTTAATTTGAGAGACGAGTATCATTGTTTATCTCAATCCCTGACCTTATCTCTTAATTCAGCGATGTTCGAAACAGGAAAGGAAAGTTCTATACTGCTGCGTGTGTGTGTGTGTGTGTGTGTTTCTCCCCTATTACTGCTTAACAACCGGTGTTATTGATAGCGGTTCGGCAAAATATCGGTCGATAAAATAAGTACCAGGCTTTAAATGTACTAGAGTCGATTTATTAAACAACAAATTCTTGAAGGTGGTGCCGTAGCAACGCTACAGTTTGATGACTGAAACAAGTAAATGGTAAACGGTAACAGGTAATATGCTTCGTGCTAGGTGAACCCAAATCTTTGTTTCATTGTCTTAAAGAAATCCCAATTGATATATCTTTGATATTCGATAAGAAGAGAGTGATGCTTTGTCTTTCATCCAGCCTCTTTGAATTAAGTTCTATTTATATTTTTAAATGACGGACAGATTCCATACATTCCAAATTGCACAGTTAGGTCTTTAGTGATAAACTACTAAATGGAAAAGTTTGTAATCTTATGTATACAACGAAATCTAGCAACAATAGCAACAATGACAGCACCACCACCATCATCACCACTATCCCCCCAACAACAACAGCATCTACAAGCACCTGCTTTCGTTAAAATATATTTTACAATATCTAAATGGAAGAAATCAGATAGTTCGGCGATGGGTGAATATGTATCATTAAATCATTTTAATTCTTTTGGATTGACAGTCGAAATCAGAAGGAAAATCTGTGTATTTCTAAAATAAAAAGGTTTCATCTATTTTGATATTGGATGTGAAAGAGGTGTTATTGATTTTTCATTTCCCTACGACATGTTTTCTCTAAGAATGTAAACATAAATGTTGAGAAAATGAGACAACAAAACAAAAAAAAAAACAAAAAAAAACATATGAAAGAAGTGAGAAAGCTCTATCATCATATTAAGGTAACTGTCAAAGCTTCTAATCTATTGATTTCTTATTTAAGAAAGCTGGTATTTGCTGACATCAGAATAGAAAGTGGTTGCTTTTGAACAAATATTATCGACCTTCGAAAGTGAAGTGTCATCAAAGTGCATTCAGAGACAACTCTCATCTCTGGTATCCAGGCTGCATCACCCTTCTTCTTCAGTAACTCTATATATTAGATGTTCCCTAGATTGTGATATTATTGATTTACTTTGACGAAGAGCCAAAATAAATTGTCTGTATAAGCGTATACTGTCAATGAAAGAGGACTGTTGTATTACAGAGACTTACCGTATTTTCAATTGATATTCAGCAACATAACGTCATATCTACCAATATTTAAATGAAAACCATATAGGGATTTGACTGTGTACCATAACATTTTAGATTTTATAATGTCTAATATACAGAAACAATTTTTTACGTTAGTCAAGATGGAAGCATTTTACGAGCAATATTATATATATGTGGGTGTGTGAATGTATATCTTTTTATGTATATATATATATATATATATATATATATATATATAT
>NC_069003.1:28677532-28681427 GCF_001194135.2 Octopus bimaculoides
TATATATATATATATATATATATATATATATGTGAAGGTGTGTGGCTTTGTGGTTAAGATGCCCGGATTAAATTTGAGAGTTTGCATAAAAGGAAAAGAAAACACAATAGCCCATCCCAAAATTAAACGTATTTTAAAACAACATAAAGCATCGACTAGATTATGGCTGGGAGATAACAAAAGGAGCTGCCTCAGCTTCCAATCTGCCATACGACGACTCCGGGGTCTGGCGCATGCCTTGCTCACACTGTTCATGGGAAGATTTGTGATTACGTCCTTGGTCATGGTCAATAGTTGGATTCGATCGACAGAAGTTCTTCAAAGCGGTGCCTCAATATGCCCGCTATCTAATGACTGAAACACATAAAAGTATATATATATATATATATATATATAAATCCAGGAATCGGCGTATAGGCTGAGAGTTAGCTTCGAGTAAGCCGTAGTGAATATATATAAAAAAACAACTTTCAGGAATCGAAGTGTCTTGCTCAAGATCACAACACACAGCCCGTTCCAGGAATCGAACTCACACCCTCATGAAAGGGACCCTGATGCTCTAACCACTGAGCCATGCACCTTCACTGCAGATTTAGTAGATATATTAAGTATAATAAATACAAGCTATGCAACAGAAGCAGCTTAATAATCAAAACATTATTAATCTACCTTATCTAATTTGCGTTGCTTAAACGCCGGATGCTGCGGCTTTCGTCCGAGAGAGAACCCTTTCAAGGCGTATAGTATTAAAAACACGTTATGCTTCAGGAAATGAAATTGCCGCGATTTTTTACTGAACAATTTGTTATACTTTAAAATATACATTTGCGTACTGGGAGATCGGACAACAAGAAGTTTTTCGTCTTTGAATTTCGTTTTCCTACTGGAGATTATATAATATATTACTACGTGAAAACCACATTAAATACCCAACAAATTCACAATTTCATGTGTAACAACTCAGAATGCTGCGCGTCGAATTGTAAACTATACGAAGTAGTGAGATGCAGAAAAGAAAGACAAAAATGACCACATCTTATATTGATTTAAAGAATATGATGTTGGGATTATATTAAATTCTTAGTTTCAAGTCTCCTCGTTCTCATTTACAGGGGATTTACGTGTTTAAGAACTTAAATGCATCGAATCAAACTTGAAAAATATCATTAAGTAACCAAAATTAATGAGTCAACTGATTATCAGTTTGTGTTGTCTTTAATTAGCAAATATTTCAGTAAAAAGAGACTTTTGATTTATGTAAGTGGATGAAATTAGAATTTAATTGCCGTTAAATACGCCTAAGTAGAAAAAAAAATAATACAAATATCTATACATTGTTAAAAAAGATTTCTGTTAAATTGTATGGAATCTTATGGGTTCATGACAAGCGTTTAAGTAGTTTAGTTTGGGTTCATATGGTTTCAGGTTCTATTCTACAAGCAAAAATTGAATTGTCAGAAGACAACTTTACCTTCCATCCTCTCGAGATCGATAAATTATATTAATTAAATCAAGTACTAGGATCGATGTGACTGACTTCTCCATCTCCTCAATATTGCTGGGCCTTTAGCAAAAAAGCCAAACAAATAAACAAACAAACAAACAGAAATAGTTGTAAATTTCATTTCATTTCAAACATGATATAAACAGATATAGCAGCCTTTGTGTGCTATTGAAACGAAATTCTACACAGTGGCTCATCCTGCTAGAAATTGCAGCCAATATAATAACCTTCTCTGAAATCAAATCTAACGTCTTTAAAACAACGGCATTAGAAAATATTCTGTAACGCAACCCCAAGCATAACCTCCACCGCCACCACCACTACCGTCACCGCTCCCACCACCGCCGGCATCACCACCATTACCACGGGCACCACCACCACCACCACAACCACCGCCGTCATCACCACCACCACTACCGCCATCACCGCCGTCATTACCGTTATCACCACCACCACCACCACCACCACCGTCACCACCGTCACCGCCACCAATAGCATCTCCACTGATACCACTGCCGCTGTCACCCCTCCACTACCGCCACCATCACATCTACCACCAGGAGCAGCAAAAGCAACAACAATATTCCGAGAGTTTTAATTAGATGCAAAAAAAAAAAAAAGAAGATTTCTATGCGTCAGTGTTTCTCAAATACTCAATGAATCGTATGTTGTAACTCCCTGAAGTCGATGGGTTTGTTTTGTCTCCATTCAATGTATGATGAGAAAATCCTCCGAGATGAGCGATCTAAATCAAGTACTAAGCATCTGGTGACTGCATTCAGCGACGATATATCAAATCTACTTTGCAGCCACTTAAGTTCACCTCATGTTAATTCTCTTGGCATTTAATGTAAATACCAGATATCCTCTGATATAATTTTCTGTTCTACTTTAGGAAGAAGACTTAAAGCAGCACGCCTTGCATATTTTACTAAATATCTCTCCATAAGTCGATGAAAATATCAATTTTCACTTTTAAAATAACTATATTTATTGAAAAGATATATCAGTAGACCATTTTCTTTCGAAATATATTTCCATTAGAATGCCGTAATGAATTCTTCTGTTCCTGCCGTGCTACATATCTTTCTGTGAATGGCATTTTTGTAGTAATATTGCAAATTTCAAATAAGAAGAAATATATTCTTGAAAGGTCTCGGGGTTCATGAAAGAAGGATTCAGAACTAACTGCGCAGATCATTAATTTTTATATTTCGGAACATGGTCAACAACAGAATAAAACTTCTAAGTTCTGTTTTTGATTACGTTTTGGGTGCTGATTCCAAAACTGACCTCAGATTTGCTCAATCACATTTTCGTGCCATCGGTATATACCATGGAAAGACGGTTGAAATCTGATCTTATGACAGATGAATTAAATACCCCTACAGGATGTTCGAGGTGCGTGGCTTAGTGGTTAGGGGTATTAGACTAATGATTGCAAGACTGTAGTTTCAATTTTTGGACCGGTCGAAGCGTTGTGTTCTTGAGCAGAATACTTCATTTTACGTTGCTTCAGACCATCCAGCCGACAAAAATAAATATTCCCTGCAATGGAATGGAGTCCCGTCCAGGGAAAGAAATACATTAGCCATGGAAACCACAAAACTGCCCCTATGAGTTTCAGAAAGAACCACAGGCTGATGGACGGGCGGAAATATTAGAGGATGTAACTGTTTTGCCTTTCGCAGCATTCTGAGTTCAAGGCTCGCTTCCAATCACGGGTTTCTTCGTTGCGCTGAACAAGTCCCTTGAGACCTCACTAAGGCTAATAAATCTCCTACGTCATAAAGAACGATGGTGTTCATGAGAGTAACACATTATTCGAATCAATATATATGAATACAGATTCTCCACCGAAACGAAACAAGCACTATGACAGACAAAAATTTGATTAGTTACAAGAAGTAAAACAGAAAGACAGCAAGCAATTATGAATATTACAGTAATACATCAACATCGTATTGAATTATTCTCTATCACAGACGGACGTCGAACCCGAAAGGTCAGATTCTGCACCTCAGCGCGGAATAAGTATGTAGCGCCTTCACTTACATTATATTAGATCGATTAAGATCATGTCAAAATGGAGCAGTTACTTTTATCGCATAGTAAACTTGTCACATATGTAAGTGATTAGGTTTATATAAAATCTGCATCGGTGCTTTTATATAGATTGATTAGAACTTAACAGAGAACGATACAATTAACTACGACAAAATACTCGTAGAAAAATAACAATATTTAAGCAAGAAACATGTATCTAGCTTATATATATATATGTGTGTGTGTGTGTGTGCGTATGTGTGTGTGTGTGTGTGTGTGTGCGTGCGTGTATGTGTGTGTGCGTGTGTGTGAGTGTATGCATATATACGTATATATATATATATA
>NC_069003.1:28682474-28686190 GCF_001194135.2 Octopus bimaculoides
TATATATATATATACATCTACCAGCTCACAGCCTTAATAATAATAATAATAATAATAATAACAACGGTTTCAAATTTTGCCACAAGAGCAGATTTTGAAGAATGGGATGAGTCGATTACATTGACCCCAGTCTCCTACTGGTACTTATTTTATCGACCCCGAAAGGATGAAATGACATGTCAACCTCGCGGGATTTGAACTCAGACCGGAGCGACGGGTGAAATAGCGCTAAGCATTTTGTCCAGTGTGTTAACGATTCTACCAACTCGCCGCTTTGATAATAATAATAATAATGATTTCAAATGTTTCCACGACGGCAGCAATTTTGGAGGAGGGAACTAATCGATTACTTAATTTATCGACCCAAAAGGGGTGAAAGGCAAATACGAACTTTGTATAGTAAGAGGTGAGCTAAAAGCAGGTAGTTGAAGAAGGTATACAGGCCATAAACCATTGCAACGATGTGTGTCCACAAAGCTAAACACTGAGGCATAACTTCACTTTGAATAGATATAGAAAGATATTCTTGAAGTAACTATGTTGTTACATAGCCGGGAGTTGTTGAGGAGAGGGGGCAGGGGAAGACGGTTACACGGACCCCTGCAGTGCTTGAATGGTACTTATTTTATAGACCTCAAACGAATGAAAGGTAAAACCAGGAGAAATAGTGCTAAGCATTTTGACTGGCATGCTAAAGATGCTAGTAGCTCGCTGCCTTAAATTAGCTAAAAATAATGAATGAAATGAATGTGAACGCATGTGTTCGTTATTGGCATAATAAAAATATGAAATACTTCCATATCTTTTACTCTTATCTACATTCTGTCTCTGCACCCATCTCCCCATAACAAATATTTTATCTATTTATTTACCTATTCATATATTTTTATTTCTTTCGCACACTTCATCTCTGACTTCCAGTCTCTAAAATTGTTTGCCTAGATTATTTCCTCGACAACAATTTTATTCAGCTTTATTTCGCTAATGTTTATTTGACTAATGTTTATATAATTTTCGCTAATGGCCTATCGACTTATCTAAGAGATTCCATCAAATTCAAAATGTAACAACGTCCTGTCCAATAAGCTTTCAATGAGTATTTGATTAGTTGCAGGCTAATTCTCACTGTACAACTCAAAAGCACTGGCAACCAACGTATTTTTTGCAATACATCAATTCTGTTTAATGATCGATTGCATGAAACTCGGAGTAATTAACGATTGTAAGACTTCTCAGCATCAAGCAAGCACAGGGTTTATTTTTTCTCTCTTTCCTTTTCCTTTCCCCTTTCTTTTCACACACGCGTGCGTACGGCTACGCAGCAAGACACAAAGAAGTTGCGTCCACGACCACACACACACACACACACACACACACACACACACACACACATATATATATATATATATATATATATATATCTGTATGTATATGCTTCTGTGAATATGCGTATGGGTTTGTGCGTGTGTATGTGTCCTTCACAGCATACATGCTGGCATCAATCCATCAATAGATACACATGTTACACACATATAATCACTGACATTTAATCTCATATTTTCATTTTAATTCCCTGTGAGTGTGTATATGTGTGCGCATGTATATATATATATATATATATATATATATATATATATATATATATATATATATGTATATACTTGTACATGTATATGCATACACACACGCATATATATGTATACACATATAATGATATAAATACATACATACACACATTTATGCATGTGTGTGTGTTTGTATGTGTGTTTGTGTATGTGTGTGTGTGTATTCATAATTGTACGGATATATACACACCGGTATGTGTGCCATGAACGGACTGGAATATATAATACCTATTTGAAGTTAGAACATAACACTAACTGTCGACACATTATTTCCAGTTAATTAGGAAAGACACCAAAGGAACGGAGCCATTTATTAGCTGTACGTTATATCTCTTGCAAGCATAAATGCTACACACAACAAGAGAGGTATGATTAAAAGATGTTTATGACACCAATAATTCAACTAATAGCAGGAGATATATATTATATATTAGAGAGTAGACATATATTCCAGCCGAGGCATTAAATATTTATTGCATCTATCATTGGACTACTCCTAAATGTCTCTGCGAACGCACAAATAATGAAGTAAAACCCACAGCATTTAGTTTGCAGAATCGTAGGAGTGTCGAACAAAATGCTTTACTGTATTTATTGCGTCTGAGTTCAGTCTTCGCCGAAGAAAATTTCGTATATTTTTATCCTTTTGAATCTATAATATAAAATTGATATTAGGTACCTAATCAATGCATCTTGAGCAAGTCTTTTCTAATATAGCCCCGGGTTGGCCAAAGCCTTAAGTGTGGATTTGGTAAGCATAAGCTGGAGGTCCAGTAAAACCAGCCATTTTCTTTCTTTTCTGTTTTTTTTTCTGGCCCACGTGTTCGATAGTATGATGACAGAGTGCTGGCGCACGTTGGTGACAGGCTGTGAATTTGAAGGGACATCCGTTTCCAGTATTGAGTACTATTTATGTTGCCGTGGCATGATGTTATTGAATCAGTACACCAGTCATTGTTTAGTGACGTATGAACAATTTGGCAGCAACAGTCTTTATATGGGCGTAAGGAAATTTAATGGTATTATATTACAATAGAGACGGCATGACGGACATAAGTGGCCTGTAGGCTGTATGAACGACAGGAATTAAATACTTGGCCTTTGAGTTCTGGACAGCTAAATCTAATGTGGTATGTCAAGTTTGTCTGCTGCCAGTTCATAAACAGAGCGCTCCCCTTATAGCAACAATAAAATGACAGATCCACAAGCATCGTTCAAGGCTTCATGATCTCTGTAGTACCCGTCCACGTCACGTCTCACAGCATTTATATATTCTACAAAGCATTGAGCATCGGTCTTGAATTTGGCATTTCTGTCACCGGCGCCAATAACCATGATCGCGGTAACTCTTTTTCCAATATTCAATGACTGTACGTTAGCAGGTCAGGCTAAAACGTTAGCTCGCCAGATGAAGTTGTTAGCGGTATTTCGTCTGTCTTTACGTTCTGAGTTCAAATTCCGCCAAGGTCAACTTTGCCTTTTATCCTTTCGGGTTCGATAAATTAAGTACCAGTTGCATACTGGGGTCGATCTAATCGACTGGTCCCCCTCCCCCAAAATTTCGGGCCTTGTGCCTAGAGTAGAAAAGAATATTCAATGACTCTTCAATTATATTTTAAGCTTTTCCTACCTCCACACCAAATAAAGAGACATAAAAGATCGTCAAATTTATCCTGGATTCCCTGTACATGGACGTTCAAAGATTAAATAGTTTAACGTTCACAAAGCTAATACAATTATGATATTCTTTCTTATTTTTAGCAATAATTTTAGTTATAATACTTAATATTTCATATTCATATTCAATTATAATATATAAATTCGGTCAATAACAGCTTTTATATTTCATTGTGATTTGAATTATGCTTCTTTGCATTTCACTGACCATCTCACCATTCTATACATATACTGAGATATTCAATCAACAGATATATATATATATATACATGTATATGCATACGTATACACACATATCTATCTATCTATCTATCTATCTATCTATCTATCTATCTATCTATCTATCTATCTATCTATCTATCTATCTATCTATCCCCCTCTCTCTCTCTCTCTCTCTCTCTCTCTCTCTCTCTC
>NC_069003.1:28686669-28690939 GCF_001194135.2 Octopus bimaculoides
TATATATATATATATATATATATATATATATATATATATATATATATATATATATGCATATACACTCACATATATTCTTTTATATATGTATACACACATATACATATGCATGTAAGCATATATATACATACATAAATATAGACACACAATGCGCGCGCGCTTTTATATGTAATTATTGATTAGAAATAAGACGCATGAGATGTTAGTTAGTGAAATATAACGGGAGAATTATTGTTATCTGAAATATTATTTCCAATGACATAAATATATTATATTATCGATAATTTCTGTCAGGTTGTAGCATATGGACTGGAGACTCGTTGAATAAAAGTTTCATTCATTTCCAGTTTCCATATTACTATAATGTTTTATGCTAAATTTGTTCTCGAAATGACCTCTCATCGTGTTGGAATATATCCAACACCACTACTCTGGAACACTCCATGGTTTATATAACAAATGCGTTTTAATAAAATGTAGAAGTGGCAGAATGATTAAGATCTCTTAGGAATTTTTTAGATCCCGGGTTCGATCAAAGTATGATATACCTTGGGCAATTATCTTTTACCGTATCCATTAATCAGCCTGATCAATGTGATTGTGGAAATGAAATCTATGTGAAAACCTAGTCGATAGCTTTTGCATCCCATTTCAAGAGCTACTCAGGTCATACATAATTGTAGCTTGATTTCACATGCAAGTTTAGGTAACGTGAACAAAGATGTATAGCGTTTAGGTAATTGCTCTTTGATGATGGTTTCTGTCTGTAAGCCAAAAAGGACTACTTTGTGATACACTGAATTACGAGCTGGCCATTCGAGAGCATATATTTTGTTTGAGACTGCCTGGGCGTATTATGCAAATATTCGTGCGTTGCAAATATAGATGGTAACGAAAAATATCATGAATAAAAACAATCCTTTAAAATGTTTCAGATTTATAATTCCAGCACTGCGTGACTCAAGGAATTACGTGGACCCCAGTGTTTAACTTGTACTTATTTTATCGACCTCCAAAAGGACGAAAGGCAAGGGTGACCTCGCCGAAATTCGAACTTTGTACGTAAAGACGGACGAAATACTGCCAAGAATTTTGGCCCGGCATGCTGGCAATTACGTCAGTTTGCTGTCTTATTTTGTATAATATGGTTTTTGATATCTATTGCAAATTCAAATTTCATATTTTTGAACATTTCTCCAGAAATAGTTGACAAAACATATTAGTACCCATACTGGTTTAGATTTCTATATTAATATATCGGGATGATTACGCATGAATAGATAGACACCAAGTTAATTCTCTGACATTTCTATTCTTAAAATTCAACTTCATAATCAGAATATGTACCCCAGAAACAGGTGATTTGGCTAGAAGGAAAGGTTCGAACAAATATCAATAAACTATATAGACGAACAACTATAGGTATGTGGAATTTATTTACATAAATTACAGCATTATATTATGTTATATAATCGTATATTTACAGCTGAGTCGAAGTATACTGTGAATAGTTGATATTATTACGCATATTATGCATTTAGCTGTAAATATAAATGATATAAAGCAATATTACACAAAGGCATATAAGGAAACGTAATATAAATATTGACACTGTTTCCTTCTGTGCTTGTATGTAATATTGATCTCTATCCACAATTAATTGCATAATATGCGAAATTATATCCACATTTCAATTTCAGAGGATGTATCGAATATCTCTAAATGTCTGAATATGTCTGACCGCCTGTCTTTATTGATATATTAATAATACAGCAATTGTTAATGAACTGTGTACTAGTTGAATATTTATGAATTTATTATTGAAATTCACGCTATTATGCTTCATATCGATTCAGATTCCTAAGATTAGGATGTAAAAATGAGCAGAAAATACAGAGAACCCGTGTGCCACAAATGATATAGGATTTAGTTTATATTCCTGTCTTTGTCAGAAGAGGAGCGGCAGCACTGATCATCATTTTGAGGACATGGAGAAGAGATGGATTTACCCTTTAACCAGAGAGTTAACTACAATACTTGCAACAGACTAGACTCCACGAAAGGTGCCAGAAGGCCAAATGATAGTTCAAATCGAACTATCATTCACTCTATAATAAAACGTTTTAACTGGAACTGAAATATCTATTTGAAAAATTGTAATTAGAAATATATACCAATAATGACTTGTCATAAGCACGGCTCAGTGGTTAGAGCGTCGGGCTCACAATCATGAGGTAGTGAGTTCGATTCCTGGGCTGCGTTGTGTGTTGTGTTCTTGAGTAAGACACATTATATCACGTTGTTCCAGTTCACTCAACTGTAGAAATGAGTTGCAATGTCACTGGTGCTAAGCTGTATCGGCCTTCGCCTTTCTCTTGGATAACATCGCTGGCGCGAGGAGGGGCGCAGCTGGTATGCATGGGAGACTGCTGGTAAATAACCCTGCCCGACCCCTGTTGTACTCTTTCTTCCCGTTTCTTGAGTAACGCTGCGATGGGGGGGGAACATATACGCCATAGAAACCGGGAAACCGGACTCATGAGCCTAGCTAAGCATTGAAAGGGCAAGAAGAAGAAATACTAAAATGTATTTTTTGTTCCAAGTTCTGCCGTTTATGGAAGGGCTTTCAACTGTGGTACAAATTCAAATATTAACATTTTACATAACTTGAATACGAACTCAAATTACGCAGAGAATTATGTATTGAGTAAACGTTTGAATTATTGTAATTGCTCTCAAATTTAAATTTCAAGCGCTGATAAATTTTTATGCTCTTGCTTAAGGAAATATTTCTAGCGATAAATTTGTGATTCTCTTTTAAAATGAAGTGGAAAGTTTTTTTCAAGAAGGGTTATACTTAAGAAATTTAGAATTATACAATTGTGCAAAAGGAAATTGGTCGATAAAATTACTATTTATTTTACAAACAGAAATAGTTCAAGTATTTTTTTTTTACAAATGAAAATACTATATTTGATGTGAAATGAACTTGAAATAATAAAATCTCCTATTCTAGCATCGTTGTGGAAGTAAAATAGAATATGATTAGACTGGCGAAGAAACGAATGAGTGAAGAAACATAATTAATTGCTCTGAAAAGTTTCGAATGTGGTGGTTATATCTGTATTCTGTTGATGGGGCAATACTTTTCTGTTTACCGTAGTTTTCATTTAACTGTTTATCACTATGACGGCTCTGAAGGCGCAAAACTTAGATAAAATGCGTTCTAGCCAAGAACCAGGGTTAACATTGTCTACTGTATCCCAGTTTTTATATTAGAATGCAGGTTGTGAGTTGTGGAAGATTTCGCTCCTATTTCTAGAAGATCAAAAGCTCATGTAGGGAATGTGTAGCACATTTTCAACAAATCTTCAAGAAAAAATTGACATAAATCACGTTACAAATGGAGCAATAAAATAACTGTAATGACTATGAAGTAAAATGAATTTAAGTAATTTCTTTTACAAAGTCTCACCATACGCACAACATCGTTTTACGCGGATGAAGATCTTGTTTCACGCGCGGTGTCGCTTGTTTACTGGAGCTAAGCCATTCTTTACGCTGCTTCATATTGATGTACAGGCACCATTTTTCGCCGCCAGTAATGATTCGGTAAAGAAATCGTTGCTTGTGTCCATGAATTGAGCGGTGACGAGCAACCAAACCAGCGGAGATTGTGGTTCATTGATTTTTGTTGTTGTCACTTAAAGCATGCGGAACCCATGCTCCATACTTCCTATCGAGGGAAGATGCTTCTCTATAGCAGTGTGGGAGGTTCCGGAGACACCAAAGGAATTTCCAGCCTCAAGTTCATATCTATCTATCTATCTATCTATCTACCTATCAATCTTTCTGTCTGTCTGTCTTCTAATAGCCTCGGACCGGGCAAAGCGTTATCAGTAGATTTTGTAGACGGAAACTGAAACAAGCCCGTAGTATATTTACGTGTGTGTGCGTGTGTATATATATATATATATATATATATGTGTGTGTGTGTGTGTGTGTGTGTGCGTGTGTGCGTGTGTTTGTGTGTGTGTATGTGTCTGTTCGTGTTTGTCTCCGACCAGTATTCGAGAATCGGTGTTGGTGTGTTTACGTCTTCGTAACATACCGGTTCGACAAAAGTGACTGATAGAAGAGGTAGCAAGTTTTTAAAAAAGAAGTCATGAGGTCGATTTGTTTCGATTAAAAAACCCTTTCAGGCGGTGCCCCAGCATGGACGCGGTCAAAATGACTGACGTAAGTAAAGAATAAAAGATATTTTAATGTT
>NC_069003.1:28691611-28694552 GCF_001194135.2 Octopus bimaculoides
ATATATACGACGGGATTCTTTCAGTTTCTTCTATCAAATCCACGTACAAGGGATTGGTCCGCCCAAGGCTATATATAGTTGAAGACACTTGCCGAAGGTTCCACTCTGTGGTATTGAACCCGGACTCATGTGGTAGAGTAAGCGTTAATGTGTGTTTTTCTCTGTATCTGGCAAACTGGCTTAAAGTCACGAATTTGCTAAATATTATAGTGTTGCTTAGAATGTCACGAAGTATTTGTTCAGCCCTGATTTCAAATCACACCGAAGTCAATACTGTCTTTCATTATTACGAAATCGACGTAGAAGCGGAACTGTAAGAATATCAAATAGGATATCTAGCTGTCTTAATTCCAGCTCTTTGCATTCAGATTTGAATCACACTATGTCACACTTGGATAATAGACGTAATTCGTTGTCATGTTTAACACCGCCATCTTGCATTTTAGGTGCCTTTAGCAAACTCAACTGCGTTAAAAGTTGCTAGGCAGGGCCTTGAGTTTTAGTATAATTTCTTCCCCCTCTAACAACATCTGAAGCCCTGTAAATAGCTATGAGCACTACCTTCTTTCGTACTATAAACAGAAATGTTTATGTGTCTATGTATGGCGTATGTATGAAGGTCTTTGTGTATGCATGTGCTAATGTCTTTCGTTGTGTTTAAGTGTGTAAATATTTGTGAGCTTAAGTATGTGCATGTATATCTATGTAACTTTTTTTGTATCTCTAAATGTGCATCTGGTTTTGTCGTCACCTTTTATTATGGAAATACGATCGTTCTTTTATGCAACGAAATGAGAGAAAAATATTTTTCTGGGAAAAGAAAGCCTATCAGAAATCACAAGAAACAAAACCGAAGCAGAACTATGAAATTCCAATAACTAACGTCACAACTATAGGAATTTAAAAATATCGTTCTTGAATTTAAATCACGCATTATGCATAGAAATAGATGCTAGTGTGCCCGCTCAAAGTGTGAAAAAGATCAAAACAAACATTGCCCTTCAATCTACGTTTGCTTTCGGCAGCTAGGTCATTTGAGATGGATTTCCTTGTAAGGCTCCTGATCGGATTACATACGAGCATGTTTTCCCCGAAGTATATTGTTGCTAAATGTGAGCATGCAGGAAAAGCTTGCACGTGCTTTGCAAGAAAAACACGGGTTTAAAATTAACTGTATATTTTCTTTAAAAAAAACTTATAAATGTAAGAATTTCTATGTCTAAAAGATATAATTCCTTACTCCACACCACTGTTCGATATTGAATTTCAAAACGTGTTTGCGCATTATTCAATATTTATCTATAATAATAACAACAATAATAGTAGTAATAACAATAATAATGAGTAACAACAATATTAACAGTATCAGCAACAGCAATAAAACAAATAATAATGACAATAATAAAAATAATAATAATTTTTAAAAATAATAATAATTGCCTTTTAAGAATATTATTGCGTGTGTATGGATGCGTGCCGAGACACTGTTGCCTTTTGTAAAAGTAATAAGTACTTAGTTAAGAAACTTCGCAAGTAGCTTTTGTAAATAACAAACAAACTTTATATTCAACTCACACAATTTCACTCGCTATTTCTTTCTTTCTTTCTTTCTTTCTTTCTTTCTTTCTTTCTTTCTTTCTTTCTTCATTTGGTAGCAGCAACAGCACCAGTAGTAGTAGTAGTAGTAGTAGTAGTAAAGAAGAAGAAGAAGAAGAAGAGGAAGAAGAAGAAGAAGAATGAGAAGAAGAAAAGAAGGAGGAGTAGAAGAAGAAGAATGAGAAGAAGAAGAAGAAGGAGGAGGAGGAGGAGGAGGAGAAGGAGGAGGAGAAGAAGAGGAAAGAGGAGGAGGAGAAGAAGAAGAAGAAGAAGAAGAAGAAGAAGAAGAAGATATGATGATGATGGTAATTATTGGCACGGGAGATTATTATAGAGGTGGAAATCATAATGATGGTGGAGTGTAGGTTGGAGGGGTGAAGGAGAAAAAAACAGATGATCTTGTAGAAGACGAGGGAGAAGAAAAACGAAGTGTAGTAGTTGTAGCAGCGTTAGCAGAAGGTGAAGAAAAATAAATAGACATACATATGAGCAAAAATGAAAATAACCATTTGGTAGGGTCCCCTTTTCTCTTTTCTTTTTTGTGTTTCGACATTTTTTACTTTTACCTGAATAATTCGGTAAATACAAATTTCTTACTCATAAGCTTAACGAGATCGGTATTGAAAGTAACAGATGAGGATACAACTCTTCAAATGGTGATGAAGTGCATCAGCTACAATCTTTTGCCCGGATATCGACGTTAGCCAAGCTTGTTAACCAAATCACAGTGACAGCAAATTGTAAGTGATTTCAAGAGGCAGCCATGTTCACCAAATCTCATGTTAACTTTTTTTGCTTTCTTTTTGTACTAGATGAGTCCAAGAGATCGTTTTTATTTGACGTTTTTCTTCATTTCGACAGGCAATAAAAATGAATAGTTATATTTATATTTATATTTATTTCGATATAACTGTGTTTCTTTCTAAATCTCTCTTTCTTTCTCATTACATACATGCATACATATGTACATATTTACATTCACACACAACTCTCTCTCTCTCTCTCTCTCTCTCTCTCTCTCTCTCTCTCATCCCCAATACATAATCAATCCAAGGAAGAAACAACCCAAAAACGAATAAAAAGCGAAAAGAGAAAAAGAAGAAAAGGCGAAAACAGAAAAGTGAGAGAGAGAGAGAGAAAAAAACAAAAGAAAAACACGAACGTGAGGACGTGCACAAGAATTATATTAGTTTGACTCTTGGTGAAAGGAGAAAGTTTTTAATGTTTCGAGCAAAACTCTTCGTCGGAAAGGAGCTAGGCAAGAGTCTAAAATAGAAGAAAAATCGCCAACCTGTGGATCACGCATTTGAGGTGACATATATATGTATATATAGTTTTATATATA
>NC_069003.1:28694684-28695388 GCF_001194135.2 Octopus bimaculoides
GTGTGTGTGTGAGAGAGTGTATATATATATATATATATATCAGCATATAGAACTGATGAAAACTCATAAAAACATGAACTAAAATGCGGAGATCATACAGATTGATCCGCCGATTTTCGTGCAGGATTTGCTCAACCTTTGCGACTGTCCTGTCGGAAATTGACGGTCACCCGCTTCTTTCTTCGTCATGAATTTCAGTCCGACCAGCTGCAAAACTCCCTAGACCAAATTGAAAAATATAAATTTTTTGTGCTATAAAATTTACTAAATAAAAAGGGCATACATATGTATGTATGTATGTATAGGCGTGTACGTGTGTAAATATGTTGCTTTGTTGTTCTGAATGTATTGATGGGAATATGTTCGTGAGTTTATAATGTTATGATAACATTTGCGACCAATGTAATAATATCCGGGCAGAAATATAGAATTTTCTCTGTACGCATTGAAAGGCATCTCGCGAAAAATATCAAATTTTTCAGTTAATTTATATCTTAATTTACGTACTACAATCTTGTTTTCATACCTAATATGCGCATACATACAGAATCATCTATGAAAATACCTCCTTTCTATATACATGTATGTATATGTACGTATTTTTAAATATATATATACATATATAAATAGATATACACACACGTATACACATATATATATACACACGTATATATATATATATATATATATATATATATATATAT
>NC_069003.1:28697497-28700366 GCF_001194135.2 Octopus bimaculoides
AGGGCTATTTCCCTTCGTCATGGCCGGTGTGACAGACTTTAACAGACTATATATATATATATATATATATATATATATATATATATCTGTGTATACATATATGTATTTATACATCCATGTATATTTAGTTTAAATGTTGCCACTGTTTTGGTAAGTCACTGACATTTAAATCTCAACCGAGTGGATTTGTATTTCAGTTCTCAGATATCGGCAAAACAAACCACGTAAAAAATAATAAAACGATCCAATTAATAAATAAATAAACACTTATATTATGACTTCTATAAAATCCTGTCGATATCTCGCCAATGTTTTATCATATTACAATATTTGTTTTTTATAATAATAATAATAATAATAATAATGCAGTCATTAGTGTTCCGTGCCGGTAGATTCGTTACCACACCGGGCAAAATGGTTAGAGGTATTTCGTTAGTTCTGGGTTCAAATTCCGCCGAGGAATTTACCTTTCACCTTTACGGGCTTCGTAAAATAAGTATGAGTTGGGTACTGGAGTCGATATAATCGATTTATCTCGTCCCTCTGAACTTACTGGCATTCTACTATGATTTGAAACCAATAACAATCCAGCCTTTTCTGAGGAATTCACAAGTTTCATTCACCATCGTTGTTTATTTTATAATATTATTTTTGTCCCCGTTTTTTTTTTATAAGTACAGCTTTTATAATATTCAAATATATTTTCGTTAGCACATTAGTCAGATTGAAAACTCCTGTTTCGTCGGTGCTTTGAAGTTACCGAAAATACCAGTCTAACCCTTCGTGAGATTTGGAAGGGGCACAGCAACACTGTAAACTGCCTGGAAATCATCGATATAGCCTGGCAAGATGTAATGAGGAGAACACTGAATTCTGCATGGAAGAAAGTGTAGCCTGGCTGCATATCCGAAAGAGACTGTAGTCGAGGAGATGGTGGCTCTGGGCAAGTCCATGGGCATCGAGGTTGATGATGGGGACGTTAACGTTATCATCGAGGAACACTCAGAGAAGATGACGACAGATGAACTCCTGCTGCTTCAGGAGCAGCAGCATTTGAATGCGGTGGAAGAGACTGGTTGCCCGGAGGAGGACAGTGCAGCAGTCAATGCTATATCTACAAGTGACATAAATGCAGTGTTGGAAAAGTGGCAGTATGTTTTTGAATCTGTAGAAAAAAACCCTCCTGAAAAAGTAGCTACAGGTCGCTCAGCTGCTTCATTTAATGACTCCGCATTTAATGACTTTTCGTAACATTTTGTGAAGTGTGCTCAGAAAGCCTAAATGAAGCGAAGTGAGAAAGAAAACATTTGAAATTGTTCATCATGAAGACTTAATGGAAGAAGAACTTCCTTTCAAACAGTAATTCTCCTCCTCCCCGCTGCATCGTCTTCCTCGCGTACAAATCGTCCCATCTTTAAGGCAATTCAGTTCACATATTTATTTTCGATTCTTTTTTTTTATATATATAATTGTCATTTTAATTCTAACTACACCGTTTCTGTTTTAAAACCCAACAAAAATACTTTAAGTGATTTTGTAGGGCTGGAACGGATTGATTATATTTTAGTTGACGGGGAAAATTGATTCGTAAAACGAGTAAATCAGAAGACAAGCTGGGTCATGGAACGAATTAAACTCCTACCGCGAGGTATCACTGTATATATATATATATATATATATATATATATAAAGAGAAGAATGGTTATGTGCTTTCTGATAATTTTTCCACTTTAATAACTAGATGTCTATAAGATATTAGCTGTTTACAAAAGGTTTAAATTCTTGTTTCTTTTCTCACAATTGCTGTGAGAAACTAATCGAAACCGATTATCATACCATGAAGATTGTCTAAATATTTCTGAAATAAACTTCTCTAAATAAATAAATGAGTGAATAAATAAATAAATAGTGAAATGAAATGTATCTAAACACTTCATCCCACCGCCAATCACCAGAAAGTGAAGAAGCTCACTTTAGTCGACTATGTTAGCAGCGAATATCCCTTAAATTTTATCCTACTTTCTCAATAATGAGAAGGCGTGCTATAAAATATAGTGCAAGATTCTCCATGAAACGGTGGTAGGGTCGCATTAACTCAATGAGAACCAGGGTGGATATAAAGCACAACAATAACAATAACAAGCATTGCTCAACTTTTGGGTCTTTGAAGCAAGAATGAGTAATAGATTTATGATTCAAGATTGTTTCAGCAGCTAGGGAATAAGGCCATTACAGACACATTTTTAGATAATGTATTTTATTCAAATGGTGGACAGTTCGTAACACATAATTATTCCGAAGTTATTTTATTAGGCAATACATTTTGAAATCCAATTCCCTACTAAGACAACTTCATTATCGTACCCTTTCAGACTTTCATTAACTCATTCGTAAACATTTTTTCGCAAGAAATTCTATGAAAATGATAGATATTAATGGATATATCAACAATTGATTTCTTTCCCATATTGTCTATAACGACATGAAATTTAATTTAGAATATGTACGGTTTTCCCAAAGCGGATAAAGATGAAACAAAATGACCGTTGCCGCGTCAGGATAGAGTACAGAGTAATTAGAGCTGACAAAATACACCCCCGTAGTTAGATGAAACAGTTATTATTTTCCCTTTGGGATATTATAATATATAAATCAGGAAATACGACTCCTAATCAGATCTGAAGATAATGGATTCTAAAGTTAAGGAACTGTTTCACACTGGCAAAACACATCCATCCAAATATATATACATATGTGTATATACAAATATATATAGTTCAGTGTGTATACTATAACTGTCTCTCTCTCTCTCTCTCTCTCTCTCTCTCTCTCTCTCTCTCTCTCTCTCTCTCTCTCTCTCTCTCTCTCT
>NC_069003.1:28700620-28703019 GCF_001194135.2 Octopus bimaculoides
ATATGTGTGTATGCACGCACTCACACACGCACGCACACACACACACGCACGCACACACACACACGCAACTATTACTCTGGAAGGATGAAAACAGACTTGACTTTAAAGGTACGGGAACTTGCAACAGAAACAGCCGTAGCTAAATACCTGAAAACATATCAGATGCTCTATCAATTTTGCTAATTCAGCATTCATATATAATAAAAAAATATTGAAACGTTATCCAATATTATTAAATTGGAATATCTATTTGATTGAAAAGTCGTTAAAATTTTTATTTTTCCTTTCTAATATGCACGTAATACTATATTATGTCACTGAAATGGACATTATAATTTCATTAATCAGACTGACGCAAATGAAGCTTAAAAATACATTTACTTAAAAAATTGAATGGTATTTATTGAATATCATGTCCTATAGCAAACAATGCAATCTTCGGGGATTTTAAAATGATTTCATTTACATAAATTCGTCTAAGAAAATCAAATCGTTTTCCTGTTAAATGGCCTTACCTACGTTTCAAATGTAATGAAAATAGTCATAGTAATGATATTTGATAACAGTGTTTTCGAACGCATTATATACTGCTATTCTAGTTCACCTTAATAGATATTCCTCTATATTTACTTGGCTAGATTTCACGACAATAATTCCCAATTGTTGCTTATTTTCAATCTAGTCTGAAGCAATTGCCGTTATGTTTCTCATTATAATAACTTAACATCTCTCACGAGAAATAACCACTTTCAAAGTAGGCAGTCAGTCATTGTTCCACTTTGACATCTATCCTATGTCTTTTATATAACTGGTAAGTTAATAGATATAATATTCGTAATTTTTACTGCTAATATTTTTAGATTTGCATTCTTCCTAATCACGGTGTATACGATTTAATCATAAGCAAATTGCATACGTTCAATCTGGTCTATTAATCGTACGAAAAATAAGGTCATTCGCTGAAATTATGGTAACAAAATACTTTCAACCAGAAGGGGATAATTACGGAAATAATGCTCCCTTAAAAAGTTATTCTCATTATGCAGGTTCTAGACTGTCCATTTCAAACCAATAATACCAAAGAATTGTTTCTGAGTCTCACAAAAACGGATAATTCATTTTTTCTCAACACAAACTTATACATGCTCGCGCACGCACACATACAGAACATACATACACACACACGCATATATGTATGCATACACCTATATATGTGTGTATATATAGGCATACATATATATATATATATATATATATGAATTTAGGCATTCATATATATAATATATATATATATATATATATATATATATATACACATGCATGTATGTATATGCATACACCACATACACACACACACACACACATATCACCTATAATTTAGTACCATCATGATAGAGGGATATATGGAAATATATAATACGTATTATTAACTTTATTCACAATACGTATACATTAGTATGTTTGCCCATTATCATTAATTTGTTGAACAAACTCAATACCCACAGCTATATTGAACAATAATTTTAGTTAATATCAGACATGGAAATTGCATTCTCTGACAGCCATAATTTAAACTATATACATGTGTATATAATTATCTGTTATTTTCTAAACCAGAGACTTGAAATTGTTTGAATAAGCAAATTCTGTCTGTCTCAGTTCTCAGAATTTATGGTCAATGCAAGTGTCTATATCCTTGATAAAACTGATAGATGAAATAATCTTCATATAAGCAAAAATAATAACATGCCAATCTAAGTAAGCTGGTAATTGTTATTCTCAATAAACATATATCTAGTTATCTCAGTAACTATACTGTGGACGTAACCTGTGGAAGCATATATGACGTATCGCGACAACCCCATTCTCTTTCTTTCTTTGTCTACGCCTGTGCCTGTCTGTCTGCTTATTTCCTTTAACCTCTTTCCCTCCTCATCTTTGTGTCATTCTAGATGTACACGTTTAAAAATACATAAAGGCGTCTGACTACTTACACACAGATGTGTGTGTACATAAACATACATACATTTGCCATGTCATACCGGCCATGACGAAGGGAAATAGCCCTGAAACTCGAGTCGCCTTTATATATATATATTTATATTTATATATTTATATATTTGATCCTTTATATTGAACACTCAATATTTCATCTACATTGAATACTTTCTTTCATGGTGCCATCCATTTTTATGTTATTTTATTTTATATTGTATATTGTATATCATATTATATATTGTATATTCCATATTCTATACCCCACATTAGTTCTGCAGGAATATAAATAAAACATAAAAAACAGACAGTGTTGGAACTCTTTTAAGCAAAATAATATATTCCTCTATACACAATCATACAAAAAACCCCACCTTTTTTGTATTTATTTTTACTCGCATATA
>NC_069003.1:28703443-28705387 GCF_001194135.2 Octopus bimaculoides
TATATATATATATATATATATATATATATATATATATATGTATACAAAAATGTGTATATGTGGTGTTCGTTGACTAAGGTATATGTATATGTGTGTGCGTGTGTGTGTGTGTATGTGTGTGTCTGTGTATGTGTATGAACATAGCTGTACATATGTTACCCTACTTGCATTACCAACTTGCTGTGCCTTACACTGCTCTGTCTTGGATTTGTACTTAAAAAAAATGGCAAACATGTAATTCACGAAGCGTTCTGTTCTATATGGTTTTTGATGTTCATCATTATATCATGTACACGAGCTTAACTGAATAGTTTCGGGAAGATAGCGCCTCTGAGTAATTAAGCTTGAGTACGATATAAGCGAAAGTAAGTAGTGTAGTTCGAAAAAAATCAATTGTATTCAGTTTTATTCCCAAAATGTTTGGGTTGGTGCCTATTACATTAATCAACATCTTACTGAGAAATGTTCACAGAAGACACACACACACAACACAGACACACACACACACCCACACATACACACACACACATACAGACAGAGACATACAGAGACACACAGAGACACAGACACACAGATATACAATGTACGCCCAAACACATATAAATTTACATATACATCTTTATATCTAAGTATATGTATGTATATGTATATACATATATATATGTATATATATATGTTATATATATACGTATATATAACATATATGTTATATATATGCATATACATATATACAAGTGTGTATATATATAAATATATACGTATATAAATTAAAAGGGTAAAGATTTATCAATTTATTAATTTATTAATAAATCAACAATTAATAATTTTTACCAAGCCCTTCGGTATGTAAGCACCATTATCGGTGGAGAACTTATTTAAATAAATTAATAAATAAATATATACGTATATATATAAGTATATATATACACATATACGTATGTCTGTGTATATATGGATATTTCATTTATACATACACATAAATATATGCATAGACAGTTATGTGTAGGCGGTTTAATATATATATATATATATATATATATATTCATAGTGATGTAATTAACATATGTCACAATCTGTTTTTCGTGTTATGCTCCGGGTTTAAAGGTGTAGCATAATGAGACAACTCTGTCGTACCTTTCTATTTGCAATAAAGCAGATCAAGGGTTAACCAATTCTAAGATTCATGAAATTTTCACTTGCCTATTTAAAAGAATAAAAACAAAGAAATGTCCTCCACATAACATTCAAGAAATATTTTCCGAGTGTATAATAACTATAATAATCAAGAATTTAATTATATGGTAAAATTTCAGTCTGTTCCCAAAAGAATTTTCATTTTACAGGCTATTAATTCTCATTTTTAATTATCTTTTATAATTTTCGACTCGCATCTAAGACATCATTTCTGGTTTTCTTTACCGTTTTTTAGTTAAAATTAATTTACCTTCTTTTAGTTAATATTAAATCCGCGTAAACAAATCCGTGTTGGTCAACGTTCCAGCTGCGACTAACTTGTTAGTCGCACGCATACGCACACACACAGATAAACAAACAAATACGCTTGCGCACATACACACTCAAACATTCAGGAAATTGTCCACTTGTGTATATTAATCACCACGCCAGACGCTTCCCCTCCTCGAATCCTGGGATCGCTACTCACATCAGATATATATATATATATATATAATTGCAGCGTGGAAGGTGTTTATAAGCCATTTAAAATAACACAGAGAAGCCGTCAGATTCACTTCAACATTTAAATTTAATTTGTCAAAATATTTTCGTCGCTTTGAGACCGCGAGCTGTTCATTGACGGCTTTTGTTATTTTAAATGGCTTATAAACACCTACGCTGCAATTGTTTTCGTTCCAGCACACGATCTCAGATCAGGTCACTTGCTATGCAAGTACATCGTATATATATATATATATATATATATAT
>NC_069003.1:28705607-28708341 GCF_001194135.2 Octopus bimaculoides
CCACTATCACATATAGAAAAAGTAATAATTAAAAGCACAATAAATGAGTATAATATAAAGTAAAGTAAATATCATACGATAAATATAATAAATTTTTCTATATGTGATAGTGGATTTTCATCGATGAGTTCTTGAAAATTGGTTATTTTCCCTAAAACTATATATATATATATATATATGTGTGTGTGTGTGTGTGTGTGTGTGTGTGTGTGTGTGTGTGAGTGTGTGTACAAACATAGATGTGGCCTAGCATATAAAAAAATCTGAAAATTCAGAAAAATTGCATTACATACGTATACGAAGGGATGACCACTAAGTGGACATCCGATATGCTAGAAAGCGATCATCCACGATCTAACCACAAGGAAAATAATGTTCTCAAGAAAAAATTCAGCAAACACCAGAACATAAGCGGGCAAGACAAATGAAAATATATAAAATAAAGAATTAATCGTATACCGGTTTCCCCATCAACCCTTTTACTTACGTAAAAACCGTCCGTGGTATGTCAGTACGACTGTTCATGTAAGTAAAATGGTTGATGGGGAAACCGGTATACGATTAATTCTTTATTTTATATATTTTCATTCTCCAAAAGAGCCTGAGGGTCCTACACAAACGTAGGTGTTTTCAAATGTAGGTGTTTTCAAATCAAAACTGGACATTTTCCTGTCGAGATATGAACCTACCTCGCGTCATGAGATGCAAATGACCGTAGCGACATCAAACTCCTTTATTCACCAAATGCCCATATTAGATGAGGTTGTCATTAATAACAGTGTAGCAAAACGGCGGTGCCCCGGCATGGCCACAGGTTTGAGCTGAAACTAACAGAAAAAATGTGTATATGTATGTATACCTAGATTATGCATATGTATGTAAATATGTGTATATATGTGTATACAGGTGTAAGAAGATTGAAAAAGAGAGAGGGTGAGAGAGAGATAGACATAGAAATAGAGAGACAGAGAGAGAGATGGAGAGAAAAGTAAGGTTAAATCTTTCTTTGAAACATGTTAACTTTAAAAGATAGAGCAACTCCATCATTTTACTCGTCAGAACTTTTGACATCTTATCATTCTCTGTTTGTTTTGAAAGAGCAACATTTCTGAATTAATGTGACTAAATAAATGAGACTGAGAGTCGAGGTCATGTCACTTTCGTTTTCACATTCAACTGCTTGAATAACGCGTAGTTACACGCCTCTAGCATTGAGCCACACAAAATATTGGGGATTAATGTTATAAAAGATAAAATGATCAAAGTCGCATTTGACATTACGTAAATACTGAATCCTGGTGGATTTCATGACGTACGTTTTAGTTTGGATGCATATGTATGTTTTACGTATGTTTGTAGTTTGCGCTTCGTGATGCTGTCATAAATATACTCATTTATACTAGATTTTTAACACCTTCATACATGCATACACACACACGCACGCACGCACGCACGCACGCACACAGACAGACAGACAGACACAAGCGCGCGCGCACACACCTCACACACAATACTCGCACGTGTGATCGATGATGCTCATTACCATCATGGGACCATGAAATTGGGCGTAGAAAATGTTTTCCTTATGTCATTTGCAGAACGGGGTCCGCTGTCTGCACCGAGTGCCTCACAGTATGAGAGTCACGACTGTATTGGTGAAGGCATAATCAATCAATCAATCAATCAATCAATCAATCAATCAACGCAGACCTAATTTTTGATGTCATTGCTGTATCTGTTATTTGCAGTTGTTTTTCGCAGTCCTCTCGCCTCTCGTGACGTACTCATTCTCCAATAGAACCAGTAGCCAAATGTATGTACGTATGTACGTATGTATGTGCGTGTGAATGCGCGTGCTTGTCTGTATAATTTCATGGTGGTATTGTTTGGAATACCGGCAATTTCATTCGAATACTCTCCATAAAATTACCTCCTCTTCAATACCGAGTTCTTTTCCGAAATATTCTCGGACTTAGAGAAGAGAGACGTTGTGAATTGTATAATAATGTTAGAAAAATATTCAATAACCAGAGAACGAAGCATGTCCTTTGCATGCTCTATTAATCGAATAGGACCAGTAGCCAAATCTTACACAAAGTTCAAATCCTAGATCTACATATTTGTGAGGTGTTCGTGACTAGAACTCTTTTAATTTCATATTTATTCTATCTGAGTTAGCTAGAAAACGTACACGTTGTTTATTTGATAATTATGGTGAATGAAAAATGATTGTGACGTCATAATCTATTTGTTTCTACGTTAAACAGTGTTGGCGAGAAATATTTCCGTGTAGAATATGGTGTACGTAGAAGAGAACAATTATACAAAAACTGATATTTGTTGGCATTGTTGTTATGTCGCTCCACTTCAATCCATTTCATGACCACCACTCCGTATATGTACATTTACATTTTCTTATGTCCTTTTCTTCATACATTCTTATATGCATACATATAACCTTTGATTTTTATCACTCTCGGTACATGTTTTGGGGACTCGGCAAACAAACGGTTGGTCTGTGTGTCCACCATCTGTTCGTATTGGAGCTTCCAGTGCGAATGCTAAGCAGTACAGCATGATGTTTCCAAATTTCTGGCAGCCTGAATTGTATGATGGTACCGTTTTCTCACAGACGGTGCCCAACTGTGTAAATCAAAAGCAAAGAATGCGCATGGGCGAAATTAAGAATATGGGGTGGTGACAAATTACCCATCGCACCCTGTATATATATATA
>NC_069003.1:28708518-28709354 GCF_001194135.2 Octopus bimaculoides
TATATATATACAGGGTATGTACGGGTAGTAGGGAGAGAAACGCTAGTGAAAGATATCGATAAGGAACAGGTTTTCTTTGAAAACCCGGTAAATTCAATTCATAGCTAATCTCGATAATTTTACCCAGACTTTTTCACATTTTCTTAGCCTTTTATGGCTTGAAACGATAACCTTCTTTTAATAATTAGATTCATAGTCAAGGTCTTCTCAAGCTTATTTTCATTTTAAACTGTTTCATTGGCGAGTAATTCTCGCCTACAGTCTTGCATCGCGCAGAGTCTTGGGAATAATACTATAAATATCTTCGACGCTGTATTTAATATTATATAACTATAAATCCGGCTAGATTTCACGACATAAGTGTTAGTGGCGGTGCTTGTTTTAGGTGTGTACTTGCTATTTCTAAAAGATTTCATAGATATTCTCATTTATGTGGAATATTTAACTTCTCTAGAAACTCTCTCTTTCATACACACACATACACACGCACATACACGCACACACATATCTATATATTTCTACATACATACAAGCACACAAACACGCACGTATAAACGCACACGGACACGCGCACATACTCACACGCGCGCACACCCACACGCGCACACACGCTCAACACAGACACGTACACGCGCACACACACATACACTTACGGCGCCTTATTCTAGTATCAAGAACACAGAACCTGCGCGTAGAAAATATTGCTTCATTGTCGTTAACAGATCGGCGTCTGCCGTCTCTGCTGCGCCCCATACGGTATGATCCTGCCTTTAGTGATAGCGTTTGAAGACATGTTTATCCATTTCTTTTTATGTACCAACATATATATATATATA
>NC_069003.1:28709700-28711017 GCF_001194135.2 Octopus bimaculoides
ATATATATATATATATATGTATGTATATACATATATGTATATATATGCATATACATATATGTATATAAATATATGTGTGCGCGGGTGGAAAAGAGACATACAGACCTATATAAACAGGTACATGTACATCCACACATCCATACCTCACACTCACACATATACACTCACAAACACACACACACACACACACACATATATATACACATGTGTATATATGTATGCGTCTATTTATCTATGTATTGTAAAGTTATGAAAACATGTTACGCACACGCACGCACTCATATATACACACACACACGCATATGTGTGTGTGTGTTGTTTGTGTTCATATGTATGCATGCGCGCGTATGCGGACTTAAGCGTGAGTAATAACACGTTTGTATTGAATTACACACAGTTGTGGTAAATGGAAATGCAGTTTTCATTTCGAATCTCAGTGTTTTACATTCATTCTAAACTCGACAGAATTGATTCTATTTGAATAGCAAAGAGTTTTCCGGAATATCTCCGATCATGCCGAAAGTATATTGAATTATATAACAATGTAAGATAATAATTTAATAACTAGAGAAGGAATGATTGCCTTTACCATCTCGACTATCCAAATAGGCAGTTTCCGTAGCCTCATTGGTAACGACTCGTTCCCCTTCGGCAGATTTCGGACATATTTCTCTGTCAGTATATATGATTTCATCATACAAATCTATGGATGATTTCGTGAATCCAAAAAGTTAACATAGACAGCAGTGTGCAATGGTTTACGTAAAAGAAAAACTATATTTAACACTAAATGTGAGTAGGGCGTTGTAAAACGCTGTAATACTGTAGTCAAAGCACATAATTATGTACCTTAGAGTGAGTCCTTACTGATGAGGCTACGGAGATTACCGAAACTGAATTCAGTATAAGGAATTTTCGAACGGCGTTTTCAGAAGATTATAGTCTCTGTCTGTATATATATATGTATATATATATATTTTATTACTTATACGCCCTTTTAAAGCCTGGCCACGCTCATGGGCCCGATATTCCGGTTTCTATGGCGTATGTGTCCCCCTCGCAGGTAGACGGGTCGCCAGTCCATCGCAGCTTTTACTCAAGAAACAGGAAGAAAGATTGTGAGAATAAAGAAGAAAGATTGAAAGAAAGTTGGGGCGAAAGAGTACAACTGTGGTCGTCACCAGCCCCTATCGGAACCTCGTGGGGCTTTAGTTGTTTTCGCTCAATAAACACACACAACGCCCGGTCTGAGAATCGAAGCCGCGATCCTCCTCCGACATACATACACACACACACATATATATATATATATATATA
>NC_069003.1:28711772-28715522 GCF_001194135.2 Octopus bimaculoides
TATATATATATATATCCATAAGGAAAATAAGAAATAAGTCAAGGTAGAAAGCGATAAAATAATTTTATCCTAAAAACATTTTTCTGCCGGTTTCAGACTTTTTCAACTCTAAGTATGGAAAAGAATTAAATTTTGGAAAAATTAAATGAAAAGTGTTTTTAAAACAAAAACATGTCCATAGTATTTAAATGCAACCGGCAATTTCCTTGTTTCTGCCTGTCTCTGTCTCTTCTTTTTTTTTTTTTTTTACTTTTGTGGGATCGAGGTAGTTGTGAATTCTTGGCAGAGAAGAAGAACAATATTTCTTAAGTTAGTATGTCAGTGTTCTATACAAACGTTTAAAAATGGCAGTCAATTCTCCTTCCACCCAAACCACACTGTTTTACTAACATTTTTACTAAACACTGGCCTAAACGTATTGACTCCTCCCTCTGCCATGTTCACTGTTACTAAAGTGGATTCCAATACGCGAAACAAACTGCGTTTATTCAAGCAAATCGATTTCAGTACTTATTTTATTTAAAAATAAACCAGGTATTTATATTATCGGTGTTTTTATACTTCAACCAATAGCATACTGGGATGTAAACAAACCATCAGTTTGTCAATCAATAGTGAGGATACAAACACAAATATGGCCATATATATATACCCGCACATACGCAATCGCACACACATTAATATATACCACGAGATTCCATTGTCTTCGTCATCCAAATCCGCTCACAAAGCTATAGTAGAAGACTAGAGTAGAAGACACTTGCCCAGATGCTGTACAGTTGGACTGAACCCGAAACCACATGGTTGCTACGCCACCTTCTTCAAATATAGAGCCATTTCTAGTTGTATGCTCTTAACTAAAATAGCAAGAACAAATTTCTTTTATTTTTGCCGAAGTACTCAATCAGAGCCCTGAATCATTAATAAAGATATTTATAGGAGAAGTGAATTTTTATCAGATATTATGTCAAACACGAATAATTCAAAATTCCTTTGTAATGGAAAAACAAACCAAAGCTAAAAAATAATAAAACCTAATATTTGTTTCCAAAGCTTACAAATGTTTATAATTGAACAATAGGATTCGTGTGAATTATTTATAGATAACACTATTTTACAGAATTGTTAACAGAAGAAAACAACAATAGGTTTACGGTATTTGTTATAAATGACATCACGCTGAACTTAGCAATTGAACAGCATTTGGTTAACGAGCTTGAAGCATCTGAAGAGCTACACGCGTCATTGATTACTCTCTCAAGCTGAAGATGCTTTTTTTTTAATCTGTTGGATAACAAGAAACGCTTTACTAAAGTATGGAAGTTTGAAACAAAATATCGACACATGCCACAACGTTCATGGTGAACGATTTCTAGTTTCTCAAGTATTTATTTTTTCGAATGAGTTCTCCTTGGATAACAACTTAGATTCAGTGTAGCCTTGAAATATAAAACAGTTACTCGACATTTCTCTAACAGCTGAACGGGGAAAATTAGTTATTTCCTTTCTCTTTTAGTTGCCTCAGTCGCTGGATGGCGGCCATGCTAGGCCTTGGAATATTTTAACCGAAAAAGAAAAGAGCAAAACAAATTCAGTCACCTCTGAATCATTTCCCCTATTCCATGTTCTTTTCACATATTTGATCTTTATCTCTCTCTCTCTCTCTCTCTCTCTCTCTCTCTCTCGCTCGCTCTATCTATCTATCTATCTATCTATCTATCTATCTATCTATCTATCTATCTATCTAACTGTCTGTCTGTTTGTCTGTCTGTATGTATGTCTGCATGGGTGTCTGTCTATCAGTCAGTATGTATGCATATATGTATCGGTGTCTGTCTGTCTCTGTCTCTCTGACTTTGCCTCTCCCTCTCTCTCTCTCTCTCTCTCTCTCTCTCTCTCTCTCTCTCCATCTGTCTATCTATCTATCTATCTGTCTATCTATCTATGGACCTGTGTCCGAACGTACGCCCATATATACATGGGATTACGTGTGTCATGTGTAATTATACATGCGCACACATATATTGAATGTGCTAAAACACACACAAATCTCCTGTGCATAAACGTATATTCAAGTTTCATTTCTTTCCCAGACATACACAAACATGCCATCGCTACGTCTTTCACTCTTCCGAACTTCAGGTGATAAGAGAACTAATACAAATGATTGTGCCTTTATTATATGAAATAATCAGCTATTGAATAAAAACAAAATGCTAAATGTCTATGGAAATACATAATAATATTAAGCTTATTCAATTCCTAGTAGCGTTTAACAGTAGATTACAAGGTTATACATTTTTCATTCGTTAAGAGTTTTGAAATATCTAAGCACAAAATTAGATTTATTCACAAACGAATAAGAACATGACGGGAGAGAATATGTTACAACATATGAATATTTACTGCGATATTACTATTACAAAAAATTGTTATCTTTTCTAAATGGTTCATACACAATTTGTTACCGAGTTTGTATGTTTGGGTGTATTATAAATATATTGCGGCTGGTTTTGCAATTCCGCCTATTTGTGTAATTCAAATCCGAAATATATTTAGATAACATTGCATAACATTGTATTTCAAGATTTATAAAACTGAGGCTATTCTATTTCCATTTGAAAGGTTGTTAAATGAATCCAAAATAATCTTTAGAAATTGTAGCATTGACACTGAATACTACAATGTATTATGCATCTAGGAAGCCAAACGAGAAGTTACTTTACATGAATATAGATTTTAATCTTCCGCTCGCTATTATGAATAATTTGGGTAAACATATTTCTATCAGTTTATCCAATATTTAATTTATTTTCCATCAACACAGCTGCTGCTTATAATGAAGCATTAAGGTTCGTTATTTAAAAGATGATATTAATCAGAAAAGAAAAGCAAAAATATTAAACTGCGTAGATGGGCAACTGGGAGAGACAAAATACTATCGTACATTACCAGGTTTAGTTTAATACGCATGCAAGTATTGATAAACTTTTCTTTCGTTTATTATATAAATCTGAATTACGCACAACCCATCCTCAAGACCTTAAGTAATATTCCACATTTGAATTTCATAATAGATTGTGGGAAAATGTTTACTGATATTAATCCAGGTTATAAAGTTATTGCAGTTTGGTAATCTAGCCTTTCAAATTAAGATATAATAGGCACACGTTTTTGAAAGCTTGCATGATAATAGAATGTAGTGTTATCTAAATAATTTACGACTAAAACTGAATTTGTTTGCTTCTCGCTTCAATAAAGCAGGCAGATGGTTCAAGAAAGCATCTTATTAAAACATTAGCAACGTAATATTTTCATAATGGAACCAGGATGATGCAACAGTAACACTTGCCAATACAAGTCAGGCTAGTAGAAATGTTATATCGTCGGATAGAATGTATTACCGTCTGTGTTCCAGATATTTGAGTTCAAATCTATCTGGGTTAGGTTTTACATTTTATTGGTTGAAAAATGATATGTTAATGCATTAGTGAAATATTTTAAACTGCTTAACGGATTAATCAGTCTCCTCACAAATTTCTAGCCTTGTGCTTATGTTGGAACTGATCCGAGTAAGAACAATTTGTCATTTTAATGAATTTTAATTACCTTCTTTTCTGATGATGATATATATATATATATATGCATACCTACTTACCTACCTACATACCTACCTACCTACAAACCTATCTACCTACTTATCCACCTACCTACCTATATATATATATATATATATATATATATATATAT
>NC_069003.1:28716164-28716757 GCF_001194135.2 Octopus bimaculoides
AGATTATAAGATTGATAGATAGATACATACATACATACGGACATATATACATACACACATACATACATTGGTTGATTGCATCACCAAAATTGCCTATATGGGTTTTTATATCTTAGCAACAATCAAATGTTACAGAAAGATGCAATTTCATGAAACAATTTTCAAAAGTGTCGTGGAATTTCCACGGGTAATGGCAGTTCCTTATTATGTTTATTAAATTATAATATCCTGATTATTATTTGGAAGTTATTTAATCTTATACTCCCTATCATTCTTTTTCCTTTCGGGTCTCTTCAATTCTAAAAATTAGAAAGGATCACGATGGTTCTCTTGCAGGGACAATTGTTCTGCTTCTCTCTATTCTTTTGTCAGCTTGCATAGTCATTTGCCGGAGGCTTATAGACAGGTATCGAATCAATTATATCTCTCTTTATGAAGTGAGCAGCCGTCATTTTAAACTGATTGTTGGATCTGTATTTGAATTTTCCACTTACTTTTTATCACTTTATCTGTGCAATTAGTTGCTGTTACTTATTTCAACTGTGTGTATTTACACATACCCATATACATATACATATATATATATATATATA
>NC_069003.1:28717361-28719692 GCF_001194135.2 Octopus bimaculoides
TATATATATATATGTGTGTGTGTGTATGTGTGTGTGTGTGTGTGTGTGTGTGTGTGCGTGTGTGTGCGTGCGTGTGTGTGTGAATGCTTGTGTTTGTGTGCGTGTACATATGTATATATAAATATATATATATGTGTGTGTGTGTGTATATTCATTTCGTGTTAATCCCTGATTTGTTTTGATTCTATGTTCGTATTTAGTGTACATCCGATTTTTGGGCCTTTGTATTATGGTATAGCACTTTGAGCTACAATTGTAAGAGTAGTATAACTTCCATCAAACTAGATATGAATAGATCATGAAGACGTAGACAGAGGAAGATGTTATGGTACAGACCCTTCATATAGTGTTAAGTTACCCCCCCCCCCCATATAGCTAACTGATTTCTGAAACTCATAGATAACCACTTCCCTAACTATCATAAACACGACAAGATCTTCAATAGAAATACATTTAACACAAAGTTGCTTCTCCTGTATAGCGTTGATTATTTTCACTCCAATAATAACAACAACATTAGAAACATTCCCGAAAGATTATGCAATTGAGGATCTCCAAGCAGCTGTCCTCTGTGCAATAGTTGTTTGGAAAAAGAATTAGACCGGCATTACGGATTTGAAAGGAACCAAAAACACATTTGCTGGAATGACAGGTAATAGCTTGAAAGTCAGCTCATTCAAAATACAGGCGAGTAACAGTTTTCGCATGTGGCAGGGTTGATAATTTGCAAGTTATCTTACAGTAAAGTGCTTCTGAAAATTTTGCTTTGAAGCAATAAATAAAACTTACTGAATCACGTTACTCTTATTGCGGAAAATCAACCGGTTAAATTTTGCGACAAAATCATGTGAAGATATTGTTCCCTTTGTTGAATATTACGCAGGGTTTTCCAACAATTTCCAGTTAAAAGTGATGAATTATCTAGGGAAGAGTAATTGTACCTTGGTATATGATTTCTTGATTGGACTAAATCAGATAGCAGTGCTGGAAACAAATGAAACCAAAGTGGACTTCGGCGGAATTCGAACTCAGAACGTAAAGACAGATGAAATGCCTCTAAGCATTTTACCCAGCATGCTAACGATTCTGTGAGCTCACTCCTTTCTCCCGTGTGTAATATTTCTATACAAAACACTTTTTCTTTAAAATATATAATTGCACTGAATTGTTTTAAAATTACCTTTCAAAATATTTGTTGATAAATGATGTATACTGATCTTCAGACAAAACACAAAAGTAACGTCTGTTGGAGTCTTCAAGAAGAGTAGTATTTTCGCTTTTGCATTATTTCGTATAACTGAGATTAATTAACACAGTTTGATTCTGCATTGCGAAGTGTTCAAGCTATTCAGTTTGACATAATTAAAGTCCATAATTATGCCTTGAATCTCTTGAGACTGTGTGTCACCATCACAGCAGATGAACAGTAAAAGAAAATCTTTTCGAAGGTCAGACAACTGTCAAAGTAACTGGCTATTAAGTTAACATTTCTCAGCTTTTGTAACAAGCAGAAATTCTTTACGAATGATAGTGAGAGAGGAGTAGATACTCTAGTAGACCTGTCTAGTTGTTCTATTTAGATTTACATCATGTGAAAGTCAATTTTGAACAGAAAATAAGCACACTTTATCTTTATTTAGTTCGTCTATTTTAAGTGGCGAAGCCCCAGAGAGAAAGAACTCATGGTTATTAAAGTACATGAATTTAATTTCGTAGAAACCGAAGCAGTATGTCGGCTCAAAATCTGGTCACAAAAGAAAGGTGAAGAATAAGAGGATGAGTCTAGAGTTTACTCTAATGCATTGATCTAGTTCCTTTTGTCCAACCAGCTATTTCTTATTTTTCAAACATTACCCCGCGTAATAATTTATTCGAGGTAGGGGATTTTCAGTTCTATGAGAAGAGTATAGGCACAATGTCTGAAAATTTTGAGGCAAGAAGTTGACTGCATTGAACTCCGTCCCTAGCTGGTGCTTATTTTATCGGCATCGAATGGACCAAAAACAATGTCGACATCAAGTCAAATCTACAAGCCTATAACATGCTTTCCAACAAATGTTACGAAATATTCCTATTTGCGCTGAAAACTGAGCTAGTTCTGATGGCCAGAGCATTTTTATTACTAATTATATCTTTATTTGTTGAGGAATAAGAGCAGAACCGCATATATTACACAAAACCACAGACACATGTGTATGCCAATATATACAGATATATAAATATATACAATTGAAATGTCGGTAAACACGTGTGCGTGACCATGCAACATCAATACACACGGAGTCCACATATCTATCTATCTATCTATCTATCTATCTATCTATCTATCTA
>NC_069003.1:28719702-28720189 GCF_001194135.2 Octopus bimaculoides
ATATATCAGGGTATGTGTAGGTGCGTGTCTGTGTGTATTTGTGTGTGTGCGTATGTGGATGTGGTAATAATGTAAGTGGTAATAATATTTTTCAATATTATCGATTGACTTCATGAAATCGATAGAGGAAGAGAGAAACTTTACAAGGTCTCGTGCACAAACAGTCTGCAGTCGAATGAGTGCATTTCAGGACAGAGTATCTATATACACAGAGGGAGAGGGAGAGAGAGAGTGTGAGAGAGAGAGTGAGAGATTTTTTAAGCCGCTATAGTCAGAGTAGTGTCCAAAATAAACCAGAGCAATGTGATTCGAGCCCGTAGATGATTTAGATCTCATACTGAAGCCGAAGGTGTCTATATTGAATAACATTATAGAAAAGGAGGTTTATTTTTATCCTCATGGCATTTTCTGATGAATAGAAACATAAATCTGTCCTCAAATATCTTACCAAACATCTTACGCACCCTGTATATATATATATATATAT
>NC_069003.1:28720470-28731152 GCF_001194135.2 Octopus bimaculoides
TTATTAAGTCCCTCTAAGCGTGAGGCTTTATTTTATAATAATGCCCTTATATAGATTATATTATATATATTTATGGAAAAAAATGTTGGTTTTTTTCCTTATGAGGTTTTTTTCACGCTGACTACTTGATAAATTCTTAAAAAAGATTTTATCCTTATATATATATATATATATATATATATATATATATGTCATGCACGCAAACACACACAGAGAAGTATATCTCGAAAAAAGAGATAGCGGAACTACTGCTCATGGAACGTACATTATTTCCAACTATTTAGATGGCAAACAGTTATTTATTACTTTCTCTCTCTATGTTGATATGATATATGTTTACTTATTCCTAAAATATATGAAACCTGACAATCATTACTAGACGTTTACAATTTGATTTTAACCATATTTTCACAAATAACTTGCAGGAAATTTCAATCTAATTTGCATGGCAATAGTCATTGCGATATGGCGACAATAGAAATTTTTAGGAACTGTTTCTGCTAAGTTTTTATTGATTGATATTTATAGTAATGTCTAGACTACCCATGACCGCTGCTTCTCTGATGCTTCGCTTGAATGAGGTGGGGGTAAATCCCTGAAGCTGATTTCAACATTGCATTGAAATGAAAGTTGATTTTATGATGATTTCGTTAAATATTTCAATTCGTTTGTGTCATCACAGGTCTGGTTTACAAGTTCATGTTCAGGTTTTATTGATTATTTACAGCATCTAATAGAATTAGAAATTCTGCGATAAACTTGAACTCCAGTAACATCATTTATTTATGACATATGTGCACATTCCTATAAAAATGCAAAAGGAATTGTTATATAACGTAAACATAAAATTAATGGAAACAATTTTCCCATTTCAGGGTGATGTTACTTTTGGAGTATTTTCTCATTATGCACAGTTTTGCTATTTATGAAGGTACTAAAAAAACCCGCCTATTTCGGGAGACCGTGGTCCGATTTACGTGAAACTCTTTTTTATTTCGTTTGTATTCACATTTCAGGGTGCTTTACTTTCAGAGTATTTTGCGATTATATGCCAGTTTGTGTGTGTGTATATGTGTATGTATACATTATATGTATATATATATATATATATATATATATATATATAAAATGTAAGTAAACATATGCTCCTATTTTGAGGTCTACTCTTCCTGTTTGCATTACCATGCTTATATATATATGTGTGTGTGAGTGTATATCTATGTGTGATGCGTGTGCGTGCGTGTAAACGCGTGTGTGTGTCTGCGTATGTGTGTATATGTGTGTTTATATTAAATTTTTGAAAACGTGTGCAATATTTCACGAGAATGACTGAATTAAAATTACGACCAACCATATTCTCCATACAATATTATACTTCGAAATTGAAAACTTATCGTTTGAAGGTGGAATTGTCCCAATTTTTTTATTTGATATTTTCTTTCTTTGACACTAAGGGTGTATAGGAATATCATGATTCAACAATAAAATGTAATGGCTGGCATGTACTTGAAAAGAAATGCATTTCTTTTCTTACAACTCAGAAATACCTTTCAGTTAGAAGAAGCCATATTTTTTCAATAAATGGGTTTTCAGGCCCAAAAGAATTTCCTCTCTTTTGAGGTTTCCTTATTGATAATGGATGCAATTTCTTCAAGTTTACTTGCATTACAGTCGATAAAATCTCGATTGGTTTTTATTGTCATTTGAGGTATGTTGTGAGTGTATTCTGCAGGCCATCATAATTTTCTTCTGGACAATGTCCTGCCAACGTGACCAAGTTATTCGTTCACCAGATATATGATTTTGTACTTCAGTTGAGACTGCATCACATTTGTGGTCATCGAACCAGTGTTTGACCCTTAGGAAACCTAAAACCACTGACATGCTTAATAAATATACGACCCACATCTTTAATTCTAATTGACTAATGCATATACGTATTCGATGTCTAACGCCACTTTATATTAAACGATTCAGAATTTCCCGTTTTGGGATTTATGTTTTCCAAAATAAAGATATTTATCCAGTCTTTGATTACACTAGAATTAGCAGCTAGATCTCGCTGTCGTGATAAAACGTTGAAAATTCCAATTAGTTGGTGGGTGGGCTGCCGTTGTTGCTTGAGCAATGTGCCAAAATATGTTGATAAAAATCTAAAAAAGCAGAACGAAATTAAAATGAGTTGAAAGAAATACAAATAGAAAACTCTTCACATTCCACAAAATATAAACCACTCAACTTTGATAATTAATTATATTATTTTATGAACATCTGATTTCTACAGAAACCTGAAGGCGTATTTCTTTAAAATTGAAATATATGGATGATACTTCATACTTTAAATTGCAGATGAGAATACACACGCGCCCACAAACACAAATAAAAAAAAAACACACGCACACACACACACACACACACACACACACACACACACACACACACACACAAACACACTCAGTAACACATACACACACATACTTGCTCATACACACACATAGATACACATACACACACATACGCTCATCCACATACACAAGACAAAAACCATACACACAGGCTTGGTCATATGATTCCACTCTTGTTCACACATAAACATGGTCACACACATACTTACCACGTGGTCTCAGACATACACGCACACATGATCTACGCGCACTTGTGATCGAACGTGCACCCATGATTACAAACTGAAATACATCCACACCTGTTAAAAAAAACACACGTTCGCAGTCACTCAAGATCCTACACACAAACGCACACATACACGTACCACACGATTTTAAACACTCAAACATACACACACGCTCACACACAGAGTTAAACGCACCGCTTGATTTGAAGCACTCACACGCATAACACAAACGTGATCACATCATGACATACAGACACATGGCCGTATTTACACACACTTATATACATATACATACACATATACATACATCTACACATACACATTCTGATATTTAAAAAAAACGAGGTATCAAGAGGGTAGCTTAATTATTTTATTACGTTACCATATCAGCAATATCGTAACAATCTCAGTAATATTTAGTTTGTGCACATTATGTACTGAATGTGCTTGTGTGTGTATATATGAGAAGTGTTTTTCCTTCTAAGTCAAATTTCTCGTGTATGGGAGAAGCTACAGACAACTACTAAAATGTTTACTACTCGAAATAAGCGAAACGGAGATTAAAAACCGAGGCACACATAGACAAGTCGCCTGGCGAGGCTCATCTGTCCAAACTGCGAGACAGCGTTGCACAATGGGTCGAAGCGATGGTAGCGATTAACAAAAACATCTTATGAATTCCATTTTCTTTCTCTTTCTCTCATATTTCATAGACTCAACGGACACCAAGTAATTCCTGAAGTAAATCTAGTGGCATTTATATCCAGGCTACTGATGACATAGACACACATACATACACACATACATACATACATGCATACATACATACTTACATATATATATATACATACATATACAGAACAGTGGGGCAGTCGAATAAATTTATTACTCTAACTGACGAGCACTTTCTCTTATAAGAACGCATTTGTCGCAATGTTATTAGTTATTTACTTCTATTGATTTATATTTCACATTTTGGTGTCATTTTCAAATTTAATATTTTGAAATAATTATATTTGGAATTATTTATGCTGTCAGTGAATTGCCGTCGTATTTGAAATATATTTTATTAGAAACCTCAGAATATATAAGCACATCTCTGAGGATATTCTTCAAGTGCATATTATCTCCCAGTTATATACTATCTTATATACGCTTATTCGGTACTACTTCAAAAATATGCTGCGAACATTACGAAGTGAAAATCGTACCAGTTTGCTTGTGATAGATATTCTCGTTAGTAAAATAGATTGAATTATTTACTATCGTAAATCAAAACGATATGAATCCGTCTACAAAACCACAAATATTTTCATATTATTTCGAAAGCTGTATTATTCAAGAATGGTTTCTCTGGAATAGATAGCCCTTCCCACCAAACTACCTGCATATCCACAAAAAAGTGAGAGGTAGTGATAATCGTTTTCGTGATCGAACCAAGAATGCTATGCTTCTGTTTTTTTTTTTGTTTATTTTTACGATTGCTGATAACTACCTCAGAGAAGTGTCACTGTATTTTTTTTATATTTCGTTGTCAAGCAGCAGGATTTGAACTCAGAACGCCCAGATGCGGAACCGATACTGCAAGTGACCTCCTTCGATACTCTAACAATTCATCCAATCCATCACCATTGATAGATAATTTCTTTATCGATCCTCAAGCAATGACAAGTAAAGTTGACTTCATAATAATTGGAACACAGTGTGCCGAGAGTCAGACGAAATACCAGAAATAATTCTAACGAGACCCTACTGATTATGCCTGTTATCCGCCTACATACATACATACATACATACATGCATATGTACGCACGTATATAAATGTTTGCATACCGACATATATACATAAACAGAATTTGACGTCATGTATGAGAGCATATATATGAATATGTGTGTGTTTGTGTGTGTGCATGTATAAGAACATTTATCTATCTATCTATCTATTGATATAATTATATATATACACACACACACATATACATATATATATATATATATATATATGCATATTTGCGTGCCTATATTGTGTGCATGCGGATACAGAATGTGGTATGTTTTAAATATTTTCATGCAGACATTCCTAGCTCGTAGTGTTAAATTGTTCATATCCCATGTCGTGTCCGCTTCAGGAAGCCCGAAACGCACAGCTAATGTGCTAATTAGAGCTAAAAAATCATTAGCTATGCACGAAAAATGTAGGATTTAATTAGTCTATACCCACATAGGTGGTCATGCAAATGCTTGTAAGTGTACATTATTTTATATAGCCTGCTGATGTCATTTGATGCTGGGTTTGATGTCTTAAAACAGAATCTATATAGGAGAGGAATTACTTGGAGTAAAAAATCTCACCACGCCTAGTATAAAAGAATATATAACAATATGTGTACACAGTTTAAATGTACACGCTATTTTAAACCTTCCTACTTCACGTACTTATACTAAATAAAATAGATCTTAGCAGGCCTCAGCACACACGGCAAATGTTACCTGAATGTAACAATAAAATTTGACCTTTTCTTTCTCTTCAGTTATGTTCTTCAAGAAAAACTATTTACAAGCAAATGCACACAATTACTGACACAAATATATACGCACAAATATATATGTATATATATATATGTATGTATGCGTTTATGTATTATGTATATGTATACATACACACACACGTAAATATTAATGCATACATATACATAAATAAATATATATATATATATATATATATATATATATATATGAATACCCACCCACGCATATATGAATACACGCACACACACACATATATATATGTATGTATATATGTGATATATGACAAAAAGATATTAGAATTCACGAGCTTATTATTCACTACGATCGCTTCGACTCATCGTAACTTGTCAAACGGTACCTTGTTTGTTTGTGTTTTGTTTTTTTCGTTTCGCTTATTTCTAATAGAATACATTTTGGTAGCTGTAACTCGATTGCACGAAGAACTGGTTTATAGTATAGAACTCTTCTCATCTAAGCAATAAGTTGAATTAAAATGTACAATTTATAAAATAAGTAAATGAATCAAGCGATATATTATACAATGACAATAAGACGCCGTTACATAAAAGCCATTATATATACATTTGTATATATGTGTGTGTGTGTGTTTGTTTCCCAACCAGAAGATAAACTGTTTTACTTCAAATTTTTATTAATGTTTAATGATATTTAATAAGATGAGATTCATCATCGAAACCGGTAAAATTCTATATTTTCTTTATATTATTTTAATATCATTTTATTAAATTGTTTTTAAATTGAAATGTCTTAGATTTACTTCTGCGCTATTTCCACCACCATTTCGTCTTATATAAAAATTTGATTTGTATCTATCGCTCATGTTTTTTCCACCAAGCTCAAAGTAAACTCATAAAAATGATTTAGTGGTAAGGGTATTCGGTTCACAATCTATTGGTCATGAGTTCAACGATTCTGCCAGCTCACCAACTTAATAATAATAATAATAATAATAATAATAATAATAATAATAATAATAATGATGATTATGATGATGATGATGATGGTGATGATAATGTTGATGGTGTTGATGATGACGATAATGACGATGATGATGATGATTATGATGATGATGATGATGATGATTGATGATGACTGCTGATGATGATGATGACTGATGATGATTATGACAACGACGACGACATGTCGACAACGAAGATGAGAATGATGATGATGCTGATGAGGATGATGTAGACTTACAAGTTCACAGTGAAATGAGAATTTAAAGAATTGTTATAAACGTCACAACCGAACGTTGTGAAATATCGAATGTTGTTAAAAATTATTTGATCTCGTAAAAATGTTTGATGTAATAAAAATGTTTGACATCATAAAATAGTAACTCAAATTTGTCTTATCTTGAGGGAAAAGAATTGTTTAAAAAAATGTAAGATTTTAATCCCTATAAAAACTGTGTGCTTTAACATTTCGTTTCTTTTTTGTTATTTTATGGAATTCTTGATAAATATTACCAGGACCAGGAGGTTAATAATAATGATGATAACGATGATGATGTATATATATATATATATATATATATATATATATATATATATATATATACATATACATATATATATCGAAATATCGGAATTTGCTACATATGGGAAGAGAAAAAAATGGAAATTGATTGCCCGTGTGAGATTAATCTTAAAAAATAAGGAGGTTAGGACAATACGACAACAACAACATACACCACGAACAGCAACAGACCAGTACAACAAACATTCTAAAAATCATAATGAGGGGTCGACCCACCAACTCAGTTCATCTGTTGCCAAAGGCCTACAAAAACTGAAACAGCGAATAAGGGACAGGGAATTAGTGTGCCTCCCTATGGACAAGTCTGGCAGACTGTCGACAAACCGCCCACAGAACTATGTCCAGACCATGCAAACACACAGTAGCATGAGAGAAGTTGCACCACAGGAACGTGAAAGAGTGGATGCACCTACGGGAATGTGCTGCAGCATACTCCAACCCAAGAAATGGACTGCACAAAACAGATTGCACAGAATTTGCAATCATTCATCGACAATGTTTCTACGCTATGCGGTTTACGTAAGGACCATAAACCCTACGTAAACCCGGTTATGGGTCCCCCAACCCGGCCAGTTTGCGGTGCGAATATCTCCAGCAATTACAGGCTATTACACTTCCTCTCACAAGTGTTGCGACCACTCATTGAAATGTCCTCTCATGTCTCTGTGAGCACACAGGATCTCCTCAGTAGAATCGGTTATTGCAATCTCTCCGACTTCACCGGTTGTGTAGTGGGTAGCATGGATGTAATTTCACTCTACCCATCTATATACATTGATTTCGCTGTGAAAAAATGCATTCAGGTTATCTGTGAGTGTGAAGTAGGATTCCGTGAAGCAACACGAGAAAATTGGCCCTCCTCCTTAAATACCACATGCATCAATGACAACTGCGCAGTATGTAAGATTAAACTTGGCATTAACTGTAGAACGAGAAATGTAGTCTACAGTATAAGGTGCATGTATGCATTACAGGGTTAAAGTTATACTTCAAGTTTCAGCTGCCGTCTCAGTTAACTCAAATCTTGCAGTGAATTTCACTCTCCCTATCAGTCAAAGTTCTGTGGTTATTCTTAAACTGGCCTCCATATAGCATATAACTCGCTTGTATATAACTGGCTTGTGTATAATATATCCTGCGTATAACATATATTCTCTTTATAATATTTTTTAAAAAATAGGAAAAAGCAGCTTCACAGAAACTTTAGTTATTAATAAACAAAATAACTAAAATATGAAATTGTAATCTACGTTTAAACGTTTTATTTTATTTCTTTTCTAATTAAATCACATGAATTCTTGAAAATATACAAGTTTTGTATGTTGTACGTAACCACTTAAATGTCACTCGTTATCAGCAGAGAGTATTTTTTCTCTATAAGTGTAATATTAATTCCATGTACTACACACACTTGAAATATTATCACGACACAAACATCATCTTCCATCTGTCAATATATTAAATTATTCCTCTACATCGAATCGCCACCTCCTTATATATTTTAGTTATAAAAATTATGAATATTGTTTTGAAACTACAGCAGATATTAATCATGTTTAAAGTAGTTTCAGATCTGCAGGAGGTCGTGTTCCTGGTCTGCTTCAATGCTTGATTGTGTTTGTTTCCCCTCAATCGTTGATTAAATTGCTGGACTATATCTCAGTGTAAATACAAGATTGAAGTAGAACGTCCGTTCAAACTGTGGAACCATATAAAACAAATAAAGAAAATTTTAGTGGATCCTACGTAGACCACATGCTTAAGGGTCTCCAATGGTCCAATGGTCAACATCTGATCATATGGTGACTCGAGTGGTAAATCTCTGTGATTTATTGACATGTTAAAAATAGCAACATTAGTAGTAGCATTGCTTATATGGGAAACTGAAACTGCTCAAAACTAGCAGCTAAATTAATTTTATATCCTAACTACCGTCTTTAAATCGGAATGACACGTGGCCTAGTGATAGGTTACATCGTAGATTCGATTCTCAGAGCGGCCTGCGTGTTGTGTTCTTGAGCAAAACACTTCCTTTCCCGTTGTTCTAGTACTGTGTAGGGACCAGCATGTGAAACAATAGACCTAAATTCTCCTCTGCATGTCGCAAAACGCGACTAAAATGGTGGAGGTAGGAGTTGCACTCCGATCTCGTAAGACCCTAACAGCCAACAACTCCCCAGTCAGACACATTGTTTGAAGGGATCTTGCTCAATCGTGCAGAGGCGTCATCCCCCACGTGCAGTAGGGAATCACCAACAAAATAGTGGAGACTGTGATGCGCTGCAGCAGCGCATGCCCTCAGTCTACTACTACTACTACTACTACTACTACTACTACTACTACTACACACGAGAGAAACATTTCTACTATTGGCACAAGGCCTGAAATTTTGGGGGAGGCGACAACTTGATAACATCGACCCATGCGCTCAACTGGTACTTATATTACCTCCCCCGAAATGATGAAAGGCAAATTGGACCACAGTGGCATTTGAACTCCTAACCGTAAGATGGACGAAATAGTGCTAAGCATTTCCTCTGGCGTGCTTAAATATCCGTCCAGCTCACCGCCTGAATGTCATTTAAAATAATGCAGTGCAAGATATGCCTGAAAGAAAACAATAAACAAAAATAAGTTAATTTTGAAACTCATTTGATTATAGTTGTTCACGACGATAACTCACCTAGAGCTAAATAACAGCAATAACTATATCAACAACAACAACATTGAGGAGACGTTAGATACACAGAATAATTCATTTAAAATCTTGACTTCTTTATTAAAGTAGCAGTTACAAAATATACAAAACGAAATTTTTGTTAAGCCGCAAAAATGCGCAAGTGACCCTTGCCAGGGAGTCTTTCCGCAGTCGATCACTCGGCTAGAAATACCAACTATATGTCTCTCAAGAATATGCTCTGTTATCGTAAGAGGAGGGCTTATTGCATGATATGAGCTTACATGCTCTATGTCCGAGGGAGGCAATATATAATGGTAGACTAAATTTGGTCATGCCTGCAAATAAAAAAGACAGGATGATCATGGCTAGAACACCTAAAGACTAACTTGAGGAGAATAATAACAGTATTGACGTCGACAATGGCGACGACTACAACAATGACGACGACGACGATGATTATTATCACCATGACAACGACAAATTTTAGTATACTGGGAGTTTTAAGCAAAAACATTTTGCTCGTTATCAACCATGCCACCTTCATTAATCATTTCATGAATGTTTCGAACAAACGGATCTACTTCTTATACAATAATGTCGTCTACTAGAATCATTTGCTAAATCTCACTCTAAGACTTAAATTTGATGGATGCATATTAACGATTATTTGAGCATTCATTGATTTTATCGTTCGAAGATGGTAGAATGGTAGCATTCATCTCGACGAGGTATGAAGACTTCAACGAAAATTCTCCAGAGATGTTGTTGACACTCAGAAGGAGGCTAAGCTGCATTTACATAAAATTTTTATAAATATATATTGATATTTGATAAGATTAGATTCATCATTGAAACCGGTAGCATTATATTTATATAATTTTTAAAATCATTTCGTTAAATTCCTTCTTAAATTCAAACGTCTTACATTTACTTTTATGCTACTTCTACCTCCATCTTATATGTATATGTATATATATATAGTGAGAATTTACAAAAAAGCGAAAGACGAAGACGAGTGTGTAAAAAAGAAACAAATGTATTAGTTTAACGCACGGGAAGTGTGAAGGTCTTTTACTTTTCGAGCCTACGCTCTTCGACAGAGAGGAACACAGAAATAAGCAGGAAGAGAAAATTAAAAAAAAAGGTTTAGTGTCTAGCGATCTATCATGGCGAATGCCGGACAGAGGGGTCACACAGAAGACCTAGAAAAAAGGGGAGGAATATATGTACACACACACACACACACACACACACACACACACACACACACACACACACACA
>NC_069003.1:28732815-28734987 GCF_001194135.2 Octopus bimaculoides
ATATATATATATATATATATATATATATATATATATATACACACACACACATATATATATATATATATATATGTATGTATATATATATATATATATATATATACATACACATATATATATATATATATACATACATATATAGGTCAGTAAATACACATATGTATATATGCCTATATATATACAGTTTATATATATATATACATATATAGACAGACACACACACACACATACGTACCCGACACATTTACAATGTAGATCAGTGTTTGTGTATCCTCCACATATATTTTCTTCTCTATATCAATAAAATATACTTGTATATGCATATGCTATGTTTCACTAGCGACTGGCACGATGGGTCTCATCAGAACAATGGTGCAAACGCAGCATGTTATAACCCCACGTTGAAGAACAATTTTAAAGCCTTATGCAAAACAATTTCGTCTGACTTAACACTAACCTTCTTCTGAATTGGTATATAGTTTACTGACTATCAAATTCGAAAGTGATAATGAGATACAGCTATACAAGAAATAAGTCAATCATCATATCAAACCACATTGAAATACCACCCGACGACATAAATTCGAGAAGAGTGAAGCATGCAAATAACACTACACAAAGGTCTCTCTTATAAATATCAAATTCCTCGTGAGAAGCTTTGTATTTATATCACGCGGATGTATCATCTAATAACACCTAGATATGATTGAGAGAATATATACCGGAAAGGCAGCTATACCTACGCATAATCAAATATGGTAATATTTCTTTTAACCCATTTCCATGCAAACACACCTTCTCAAGATCAAGTGTCCTCAACGACGTGAGCAGTTACACCTCTGGTTTGCTTGTTGAGAAATATCAACAACAATATAACGAATTAAAAGGCGCCTAGATTTTCTAAATGCCCAGCGACCCAACAAATACAACCGCATATAATTAACTTCATGTCATATACATACAATGCGAACATGCATACACACATATGCATATATAACATATATAAGTGCATGTGTGTATCTATACATATGTGTGTGTGTGTTCAAATAACATAAAACATTTTGCCAATACCTTTTATTTCTGCGTACAATTTTAAATTTGAAAGACATAAGTTCATGTATTATTCTTCAACCCAAAGTGATACACGAACCACAAACATTCATACATATGTATACATACTCATGTATACATATACATATACTCAGGTATATACACACGTGTGTGTGTGTGAGGGGTGCTATGAATTTATATATCAACTACCTATCAATATATATGCATATACATATATACAAACACACATTAATATTATCTATTTATATATACAGAATATATGAGAATATATGTTTATGTGCATATGTATGTACACACTCTCACATACATATAGTTGCATATATAAATGTATATACATTTTTATATATCGTTTCGTATATTATATAAGTGTTAATAACTGCATATATATATGTATTTATACAGATACCATCACACACACCTCACACACATATGTACATATACATATTATTACCTTTATATAATTATATATTCAAGTCTGCAAGTATACACTCGCTCATGTATATACGTATTCATGTACATATACATATGCACATCATATCATATGATACTGTATATATATATATATATATATATATATATATATATATATATATATATATATACATCTGGGTAGGTGCATATGCATGTACATATATGAATACATATATACATGAAAATAAACAAAGAGTTTACATATATATATATATATGTGTATGTATGTCTGTATGTGTGTCTATGTGTGTGTGTGTGTATGAAGAGCAGGTGATTTGATGACGGAATGAATAAGAGCCTAAGGGCTATACAAATAAAAAGAAAGCGATGGAGAAGAGGAAGCACTAATCCCCTTCAGCGAAAGATAAAGAGTAAAATCACAACACTCAGGAAAACGATGGCCTGCTATTGATAGACAGGTTTCCCATTGTAGGCATGCATATGCGGATGCCTTCTTAACTGATACTACTCTACGTTACAATGTTACAATATATGATAGTGTGGGAAATGGCTTATAATTATTAACAGCGTAATTTGTTTGAGATAAGTGGATGTTAGAAACAGGAAAATGTCCACGAGCGTTCCGAACACGAACTAGTGCACTGAGTGTTTATATATATATATATATAT
>NC_069003.1:28735331-28745776 GCF_001194135.2 Octopus bimaculoides
CACACACACACACACACACACACACACACACACACACACACACACGCACATATATAACTGGCACACCGTCGGTTACGAAGACAAGGGTCCCAGTTGATCCGGTCAACGGAACCGCCTTCTCGTGAAATTAACGTACAATAGGGTGAGAAGGCCACAGACACGTGTTCTTCTAACGTAGGTTTCGGGGACATTCAATATGACACAAGATGTCATCTGAAATGCAGGTACTTCTCATTTTCCCTGGCTGAGTGAACTGCAGCGACCTGAAATATAGTATCTTGCCTAAGTATCAAGCTCAAGGAATGAAGTATCTTTATCGTCACTAGGAATCCAACTCACGACCTTATGATCGTGAGCCGCTATCCTAACCACTAAGCCACGCGCTTTCATATTTTAAGTAATGCGTATTAAATTAGAACCCCGACCTGGTCCATATACCCCCTCCCCACACACACGCATATCGAATTTCTTAACATCATGAATGTGAATGTCTCCCTAAATTGTACATTGATGGATAGTGTTGTTTCTTATCACAAACATAATACCAATGCTGAATACCTCGCTTTGTTGGGCGTTAATAGTACAGTCATCTCTCTCTCCCTCTCTCTCCCTCTCTAATTGACTGGACAGCAATATACGAGAAACGATTCATCGCACCTAATTTCAATGACACGCGTACTGTGCTGTAGTTGCCAATGATGTTATTACCAGGATGTAGACAGGCACATGTTTCATGTCTATCTGTTGGACAAGCGATAATTTTTCGTGTGAGATAAAGCATTTAAATAAAGTACACGAAGATGTATCGATTGACATACAGAAAATAAAGATTAAATTAAACGTAAGACTTGCCGTTTTAGACGAGTCATATAAATACAGAAGTATAAAAGATGTTAGAATTATTTTTGATCAATGTATTATAGAAAATTACCAGACGTAACATGAGGGAAAATAACTCAAGTGGGTGAATGATAAATAAAACAGACACTAAATGAGAGACAGAAGAAGTGTAAAGGAATATTTACGTTTTACTTCAAATCTCGAAAAAACCCAAAGGCGATTATTTACACATTGTATTTGTTTTCGTCATTGAACTGCGGCCATGCTGGAGTAAAGCTTTGAAGGGTTTAGTGAAACAAATCTCCATCTCACTTCTGAACTTATTTTTTAAGTCTGGTATTTATTCCATCGGTATCTTTTGCCGAATCGCTAAGTTATGAGGGTGTAAACAAATCAACATTGACTGTGGTATTGTGATAAACAATGTATAAATTTAAACTTTGGTTCCTCATATTACTTTTTACAAGACAAAAAGTAATGTTATTAATTATTATTCATGACTTTTGTATTACCAAGTAGTAACCTCTTTGCAATGAATAGGTCACTTTATAGAGTTTAGTGATTGAAATAATCTATCTATAGAGATGATTATATTTGTGATATCACAAATATTCTGTATGATAATTCCAACAGTTTAGCATAACTAGCAAATGTAAAAAAGATAAATATTCCAAGATATGACAATATAATAGAATATATATAATCTTACAACACACACTGAATTCGATAAAGTTTCATAGACTTCAATAAAAAAAAGAGTATGAATAAAAACCATACTCTTCTTTGGAGATAAATCTATTCTTTATCATAAATCATATATACACAGAAAAACACTCGCTTATAGATATATTATCGAACACACAGACATAGACAAACACACACACACACACACACACACACACACATACACACACTTTACATACAAAACCAAATCCTATACATACACGATTTCTTTTATGTTTATAACTCGTTTTGAAGTTTTGGAAAATTTAATGTATTTATAAAAAAATATGTTTATCAAGAATATTTCTGAATAATACCTTTGATCGACATAATCAACAAATCTTTTACATTGTTTTTTTTGATTTTCTTCTTCCTTTATTTTACATTCCCTTTTGGGAGGTATGGGTGGGGTCGGTTGGGAATTGATAATATTGAACATTATTGATCTTTGGCTTCTGGTCCGTCTCACATCTAAGTATAAATAAGGTCTCCAGCGAAACAGATTGACACGATCATGTTTAGTTTAAGTGTTCGGAACGCAATGGTAATTTAATTTGCTAGAATCTTATTTTCCCCTAGAGTTATGTTCCGATCAATAACTGTTTGTAGGTTCAATAAAATAGCGAAGTTTCAAAGTTTTCTTTTCGATATATATTCCACCATTTTCTCTTTGTCTTACTCAAACGTCTTATATATTGAGTGTGCCATGTATTTCACAGCGTGTCTTTTTATTAATATTTAGTAGTTTCATAACACTATTTAATGACGGTTTAAGGCGACCAGCTGGTAGAATCGTTAGCTCGCCGGGTTAAACGCTCAATGGCATTTCGTCCGCCTTTATTTTCTGAGTTCGAATTCCGCCCAGGTTGACTTTGCATTTCAAACCCTCGGAGCCGATAAAATAAGAACCCGTTAAGCACTGGGGTTGATGTAATCAACTTGCACCTTTTCCCACCCGCAATTTCTGGCCTTGTGCCAAAATTTGAAATCAAATTTTATTGACGTTCTTGAGGTACATTATGGAAATATATTATTTGAAAGCTTGGATGTTGGTTAGATACTGGTCCTAGTTTCGAATTCTGTTATCTAGTTTGTCATCACATATAATATCTAATATGAGAAATAGTAGCTAAATGTCTCTCCAAACACCTTATCTGCTTTACTAAAACAACGTCATTGCGTGTAAAGATGTTTGTCGTCGATATACTCTTAAAATAGGATGGTTACTTCTTAAACTGGAGCGTCTTTTATCATATGTCTGGTCTATCAGGAATGACTAGGGGTACAAGCACAACAATACTAGTGTTCGTCTTTCGCTGGCACAATGAGCTGCTATAGATCATAATGTACCATAGTGTGTATACATGTGAGCAGGTACCACATGTGAACTTGTATTCCCAATGAAATTCCGAACATGGACCTGTACACCTCAACAGCGAATGACTTCTGCGTTTACGGCGTCAGTACTGTCGGACGTACTTGCCCTCCAAGTGGAGCATTTGTCGGATATGTCAGCAGAATATTTTGGGCCGCAAGGAGGGGCATTACGTTATCTGCTGGAAGGTTAGGGCCAACTGACAGATGTAGTCAGAATTCGTGAGAGACATGATGAACTTGATGGTCGGAGCCGACTCGACTCATCACAGATGAATACCGCTGCTAGTTCGAGTAGGTGACAACAACAACAACAACCAATAACAATAACAACAAGTACTGCAACAACTATTTGAATGAACCGACATTGGGAAAACGTTTATGTGGTCTCTCCACCTACTCGAACAGCGACTTTGTTTCATCTATGCAAAACAATATCGCTTGCAGTGAGACAAACAGGTGCCACGGACATTATACTGTTTGATACAATGCAAGGCATGTGGTCCCCTACAGCTATGTTCCAGAATATCTTAATTGAAACTAAACAACAATAGCCGTTTTCATAATGATTTTAGAAGATGAAATGTTTGTGATATTACAAAAAAAAAAAAAAAAAAAAAAAAAGAAACAATTTCATTTACATTTAAAGAGAATTGAAATTACTTGAATTAGATTCTGACAAATACTACCAACGTTGCATTAAATTTCAGAGCTGTAATTAAATGACAACTGACTTCATCTGAATTTCTGTTAAAACTGGAATAATTATATCATGGAATAGTCCGTTCTCACCATTCAACATCACATAAAGGCTGTTAGAATCACCTTCGTTTTATCAATATCAGATGTTCTTGCAGACGCAATATGATATGCAAATGAAATAATCGCAGTAGTCACTCGTCCACAGGGGGGTACTTAATGATTAGACTATCCTTGATTGTATGTTTGTGCAAGGCAATCTTTTGGTCGTAATAAGAAAAATATACGAACTCAAATTATTTAAAATCTAAACCTCAATTGAGTATAAGTATTTTCCTGAGAAGCATTTAATAGACATATAAATAAATCACAAATATGTCTGCCGTTTGTTGTTAAAAGCAAATCTTAAAAAGAAAAAAAGAAACAGAGAGAAGAAATAGAAATTTTACTACTAATTCATATAATCAGACAGCCATTGAATTATGAATATTGTCTATATTATAGCAAAGATACATTTTTTAAAAGTAAAAGACGGTAACTTACTTGTGTTTACATCGATTTAACATATCGAATTATTAGTTTAAATTTATGAATGTAGACACAAAATGGGTCACACTCTTCGATGGCTAGAAGTAAAAGGAAGCGAGTTCAAAGACATAAAAGAAGATAGGAAAATATTTCTGTTCATCGACTCACGAAATTTGAGAGAGAGAAAAGGAAACAGCAAAATGAAACGAAGAACCAACAAAAATATATTGATTTCTTTCATATGCAGAAGGTCACATATTGATATCTGGCGGGATATCCTATTGTGATTCTCATGTTTTGCTCATGAGAGAGGGTTATTATTGATGTAAGAGAAGTGGACAATGTTTTCATTATTGACCTAGAATATTGGCAGATCTGCATTTGTTATATCACGTCAAAGTACAGCTGATGCTTCTGGTAAAGGCTTTGAAAATATAGAAATTTGAGAAATTAGGTTGAATTATTAAGTTAAGACCATGAATGTTAGGTAAAGACTTTACTTCATAATTTTCTGTCCATCATTATGTAAAGATTTCTCGATTCATCTAAATAAGTTGTATACTTGTTCATATTTGGCATAATGTGAAACTCACATCGTTGGTTATAGGTTTCCAAAGAGACTATCACAAATTTTCTACACTAACTACAGTGAGGTTAAAAGTAGATTTTCATTTCTAAGATCGTATGATATTTTCTCCTCGTTGATATAAATGGCCAAAAGACATAAGAAACACGTATATCTATCTATCTATCTGTCTGTTTGTTTGTCTGTCCATCAACGTTTAGATATACTAATATGCATATGATATACACAAACGCACGTACACTTATTCTTATAGATGTGACAAAGCCACCATAAACCATGTAAGCAACAAACCATAATCAATTTTAATCCTACGAAAAATAGAAATAGAAATAGAAATACAAAGAAGGGCAGCTTACGAACTCAGATACTCAACATACAAAAGATTCACACACAGCATGTACATGAAACATAAATGCATCAGCAGGTGCCTGACAAATACTGTTATGGTCTTGATACTGAACAGTACCATTTCCTAAGGCGGCGTCAGCAGCGTTCAGAACACAAATGCTGCATTTAAGCGGTCGGAGAACGTTAACACAATATATACATATACAGCGCGTCTTTTGTGGTGGGTAGGGGTGCTCGAGGAGATATCCCTGCAGTAAGCAGCAACTCACACAAGATGTTTGGTTGATCTGGTGGTGGTTAGGGGGAGTGTAGGAGGTGTTGGTGAACGAGGTGGAAGATAGAGTTCTCTAGGGAGTGAATTAAAGAAAAAAGAGAGAAAACAGCAAGTTGTTTTTTTTTTAAAGATGACCACACTAGTCTGCAAAAAATATCTTAAGCATGCTATGTTGGAAGAAAAAGAATTAATATATATAAGAAAAAAGAATTAATATAATATAATATAAGTAAGATATATTTTTATCTTGCTAAATAACTTGAAACCATGGTACAGAGTATAGACTGGTAAAAGTTTTTATTTTTCATTCTCTTTCGAAATTATCCCTATTTTTGTGGTATAGAGTTTTTTGCTGCTCTTTCTAGCGGGTTAGATGTCCTATTATAGGCATCACTGTATTTTAATGAATAATATATATATAGTCTACTGACTAATTTTTATTCTTGCTGCCCTATGATTTATTAATGATAATATATATATATATATATATATATATATATATATGTGTGTATATATATATATTATAAGCGCAAGAGTGGCTGTGTGATAAGTAGCTTGCCTACCAACCACAGGGTTCAGTTCCACTGTGTGGCACCTTGGCCAAGTGTCTTCTACTATAACCTCGGGCCGACCAAAGCCTTGTGAGTAGATTTGGTAGATGGAAACTGAAAGAAACCACCAACTGCTCACACATACACCTTTCTTACCTTCTTATCTCTTCTTTCTATCCCTCCTCCTATTCCTTTTGTCGATTGATAACTCTCCTACTTATAATATCCTGAGCAGCATCTAACACTCATTTTTTTTTATTTTTGTCTTTTTCTTATTGTATTTCCTTCCCTACATCTACTCTAGTTGTTAAGAATACTCCCTTAATTCCTTTAACCAATACCACTCTCTCCCGTACATACTTCTTTCTTCCTTCTAGTATTCTTATCTATTCATTTCTCTCTATACCTACTTCCCTTTACCAGTATAATTCTCAAAATCTATTCATACAAGATCCTTTTGTATGAACGCCACGTGGAATTAATATCTACAAACTGTCCATTTGAAATAACATCATTTGAATTCATATCGAACTTTACATGGACAGGAAGCCTCTTTATCCATTCTACACAACACATTTCTTGGACAAAAGAAAATCAGCTTTAGCATCCAATATGTATTTCTATTTTCATATTTTCTTTTTATACCTTCAGCATTATATCTCATTTCTTGTATATCTCATTCCTTGTATATCTGTCCCACTATAAAAAATGAACTCTACTAATTCCTTCCATCGAAGTTCTTTTAACTCGTCTATGATGCTGGGATATCATTTATTTCCCTGAAATAACTATAAGACCACATTTCTATTTATAAATGTCCTAGGAATATCAAATTGCATTGACCTTTTTATCTTATTTTATCTAACATATACTCATACACGACCTGCCTTAGATTGGTCACTCATGCAATTATTTAACCGGGAGCTTAAGACTGGTCCTTCCGTAACATTTACATAGCCTTACTTGGCTTTTGGGTCTACCAAAACATCTCATATTATATATATATATATATATATATATATATATATATATATATATATACACATATAAATATATATGCATACGTACATGCATATGTATGCATATATATACATATATAAATACATACATACATACATACATAAATATATACATACATATATATATACATACATACATACATACATACATACATACATACATTTACCGATAGTATAGCAACGTCAATAAAACACAGAACTTGCAATCAAAGACTTAATGCAATCATAAATGAATATCATTCAATTGCACTAATTTAAGCGAAATATATTTGAAACAATAGTAATTAAAATCAATTATCCTCGGAAGGTGTTAGTTTCTCAGCTCTGTTAGAAACAGGAATCTCTAAACAACGTATAAGTAAATATAAAATAACTAATATGTTGTAATCATCTATGAAATAAATTAAAAAGGGAGTTGCATAGATAAATTTTACAGGAATATATCATAGAAAAAACCCCCAAAATGTGCGAAATTAAGGAAGCGAGACAGGAGATTCATGCGCAATAAAAGTTAGAGAGAACGATAAGAAACATGAAATTTTTGAGCAAATTATTAAAATATTTGATTTCAAAGTAGGTAGATTTTACTAAAAAGTGGGAGAAAAGCAAAACAGAAAAATAATTTTAAGAGTGGTATACATGATGAGGATATTAAGATAGATTTATAATTTCTGTATAAGTGTGCCGATTAGACTTAAACATATGCTGCAAGGAATCTAGAAATGTTAAGCCTCTGAACTTGGTCTCATGAAAATTTTGAACAAAATGTGACAGAGATAGAAAGTGGTACCAGCATTGCTAGAAATAAGAGTCAAAATAACGACTCTTATTTCTAGCAATTCTGGTACCAATTTGTACCCTCTGTCTACGTCCTCGCAAATTATTGGGTCGACAAAAAGAACCTACTCAGTAAATAGCTGGCTTAAGACGTTATCACATGCGGCAATTTATTCGCCACCAAGGCAGTACTCCAGCATGGTCACAGACCAGTGACTGAGACCAGTAACTGATAACACGGGAAAATTATTAGCTCAGTTGTATTTACTTTAAAAACAGATGTATGGTTCCCAGACACGACAACCGAATGGTAATGCATTGAAAACTACATTGGCATCTTTGAGGATTCTTTAGAATTTCACATTTGGACATAGAAAATCACTGCTAACCTGATCCATAGTTATTCTCAAAACGTTTCACGAAACCAAATTTAGAAGCTTAACGCTTCCAGGCTCTTTGCAGCATATTCTTAACTTTAATCAGCAAGATCTGTGTTTGTATCTACAGAAATTATTATCTGTACTGCTTTCTTTACTATCTACACCTCTCCCAAAATGTTTCTAATGATCTCTCTCTTGGTTCAGCGTATTTCTATTATTTGTTTTCTCCCAATCCATAATCGAATCTATCTGCGTTGAAATCAAATACTTAATTAATTTGCTCAAAAATTTGACGTTGCTTTCCGTTCTCTCTAACTTTTATTGCGCATGAATCTCTTGTCTTACATCCATAACTCGAACTCAGCATATTTCAGTTCTTTCTTTTTTCTATAATATATTAATGTAAACTTTATCTATGCAACTCCCTTTTTAATTTATTTCGTAAATGATTAAAACATATTATTTTATTTTATATTTATTTACACTTTGTTTAGAGATTCCTGTTTCTAGCAGAGCTGAGAAAGTAACACCTTCCGTGCATAATTGATTTTAGTTACTATTGTTTCGAGTATATTCCGCTTAAACTTGTGCAATTGAATGATATTCTTCAGTGATTACATTAAGTCTTTGATTGTAAGTTCTGTGTTTTATTGACGTTGCTATCCTATCGTTAAATTTATTTGCTGCTCTAGCGGAAAGCATTCTTCTTCTACTACTACTACTACTACTACTACTACTACTACTACTACTACTACTACTACTACTACTGCTGCTGCTGCTGCTGCTACTGGTGCTGCTGCTGCTGGTGGTGCTGCTGCTGCTACTGTTGGTGCTGCTATAATAAAAAAATAATAATAATTATCATTATTATTGTTGAGTGAGAGAGCAGTGCATGCCATCAAAGTGACACTGGGGTAAAATATACGAAGCCCATTATATCCATCATGACCACTCGTCTGATAAGGGTACACCAGGCACATGCATCAAAACCACATATGCACGACATGGTGATCTCATATCAAGATAAACAGCACATGACCTCGCAGGTGGGGCCCAGTTAGAATTTTCTTCAGGTCGAGTAGCCTGAAGAAATTCTGCTCAAAAGGTCCCTGAATAAGGTTTGTTTAAGGATGTTGAGCAAAACACCCATGCTTCCATAGGTGAATTATTCAAACCCCAAAGAATTCCTCTCAACACATGACTATGATGCTTCCCCACTACTTCTGCTCATGATCAGAGATGCACATATCTTCAGCCACTAAGGGACATGCTCAACTGGTTAAGGTCAAACAACTGACAAGCAAATCTCTAGTATTAAGCAGAATATTTGCTGTAGCCCATCTTTTATACCAAGACTTCAACTAGTGACTTGTCAACATGTGCAAATACAAAACAAAAGCCAAACATATAATAATAATAATTTCTGTTTTAGGCACAAAGCCTGAAATGTTGGGGCAGCGTTTAAGTTGATTGCATTGACCCCAGTGCTTGACTGATACTTTTATCGTTCCCGAGCATGAAAGGCAAAGTCAACCACGCCGGAATTTGAGCTCAGAACGTAGCGACAGTTGAAATGCCGATAAGCAGTCCGTACTGCGTGCTAATGATTCTGCCATCCCGCCGCTTTAATGATGATGATGATGATAATAATAATAATAATAATAATAATAATAATAATAATAATAATAATAATAAATAATAACTCGCCAAGATCCTTGTTATCTATGAAAACTTCTATGGGTTGTTATTCGATGCATCTCTGGTTTTTCTTTCCAGACAAAAACCATTTGATGTATTTCCCAAACCACTAATAGGAAACGATAATGGAGACTGCGCTCTTTGCGATTTATGCAATTCCTCAGTTGCTGCTATAATTGGTATTCAGTTTCACTATAATCATCTCAATACCTTCACAGAATTGCTAGATCCTAAAAATCTTTACTTCCTAAAGATTATTAAGAAGCTTTTGTTTTACGAATATATTGTGATTAAAATAAATCCGATTTATCACAATGCCATTGTGTCTTTATTCATTTGTCATTTGTGTAATCTTAGTCCAATTATTATTAGTTTTAACCGTCAACTTTAAAGTTAATACAAACGTAATAGAAGATGAAGGTCAAAGTAAAATTCTCCTTCCTGTATTCTACGCAGTCTGCTTCAAATCTCATTTTCTGCATAGTCAACACCCATATAATAACGAAACTTACTTTGCTCGTCATTATATAACAAAGGACAAAACATTAAGTATAATACGTAAGTGCTAGAAAGCAAATATTTTGTGCCAGGAAATCTTTTCTAAATTTCTTATATATATATATATATATATATATATATATATATATA
>NC_069003.1:28746255-28748402 GCF_001194135.2 Octopus bimaculoides
TATACATGTAGGCATGTATTTATGTATGTGCGCGTGCGTGCATATATTTGAAGCGAAGATTCTTTTCTATGTCTGTTTCTTGCCGGATGTCACACCCTTTTCATTGTAGAAAGACTGTGATAATAAAAATGTTGTAGTGTTATAGCATGATTCAAATTTTCCGCTCGTTTCTATACCAATATCCGATTAGTTTATCGCACAAAATCCATTTTCATGATACTACATAATTGTTAGTTCCTTAGGAATTAAAATACAGATGTTTTCCTTTCTCATGAAGACATGATATTTATCGACTGGTTATGGGTGTTATTGTTCAGTTGAAATTGTGTGTGCCATTCAAATATGTAAAAGCGTATGTATATATATTTGTATATGTATGTATGTGTGTATGAATGTATGTATTTATGTGTGTACATATATATACATACACATATGCATACATATACATATTTGTGTATATATGTATCTACATATATGTATAAGTATATGTGTGCGTGAGAGATTGTGTGTGGAAAACTTTTGATGAAGATCACCTTGAACACGAAAGTTTAAAAAGTTGACTTTTGAGGGGATTTTGGTGAGAACCTCAAAGTAATTCTAAACTGTTAGAGTTGTGAAACGTGTGGCCGTGTACTCCTTTCCAACGGTGGATATGTCAACCATCTGAATTCCCATAAAAGATTAAAAGTATGCTATTAAGGTGGGCGAATCCTACGTGTGTGGTGTTCGAAAGGGCTTTCAGATCGATTTCGGGTCTCAACGGACATAGGATTACATCTTCCAAGTCCGTTTGATCAATTCAGTGGAAGTTACAACATTCGTCTGGCACCTATACTTAAAGCCAGATGTGCTGTAAGTCTGCATAGTGACCTGAGAGATCGTAGACGCAATCTCACAAATGCCGTTGAGACGAAAATTATCTGTGCAGCTGGAATATCACCATATGTATATATCGCTAGTAGTTCATATATCCGACAAGCGAGGCACACTCTAAGTCATTGAAACAATAATATAGTTTTTAGGAACGGTGGTGAGCTGGTACAAAACGTTAGCACGCCGGGCGAAATGCTTAGCAGTATTTCGTGTGTCTTTACGTTATGAGTTCAAATTCCACCGAGGTCATCATTTCGGGGTCGATAAATTAAGTACCAGTTGCTTACTGGGGTCGATCTCATCGATTAACTCCCTCCCCTAAAATTTCGGGCCTTGTGCCGAGAGTAGAAAAGAATATTATTTATTTACATATAAGGCGGCGCGCTGACAGACACTTTAGCGCGCTGGCCGAAATGTTTAGTGCTATTTCGTCTGTCTTTACGTTATGGGTTTCAATTCTGCCGAGGTCGACTTTGCCTTCCATCCTTTCAGAGTCGATAAATTAAGTATCAGTTGCGTACTGGAGTTGAGCTAATCGAGTGGCCCCTTCACCGAAAATTTCAGGCTTTGTGCCCAGAGCAGTAAAGAATATTTTTATTCCACCGAATCGAAAAGAATATCTTTTGGGAGGAAGATGAAAATAATAGCTGGTTATAGAATGACCATTTGGTTTCGCATCTGAGAAATATTTAGTTATCTCAATGCTTGTCCGTTAATATGAGCTGAAAACGTTCGAGTTCTTACGATTAGCTGTTTATTATTTATAGAGTAACCCCTTTATCCTCTAAAGAAACCCCGTGAAAGAATCTCTTCAGGAAGACAAAATATACAATAAGCATCAGCCAGTTTAAAAATATAATATAATCCAAAGGGTAAAATAATAATTTAAATACATACTCGTTTAAACATTAATATAATTTTGCGAATAGAAAAGAGTATTTCTGCACAAATAATATCGCACCAAATTCATGTATTTTAATGTAAACATTTTATACAAAGGTGTACATATATACCTGCTTGAGGCATTCGATCACCATAAATTTAGATTTGCACCTAAAGTAGCTTCAGAGTGTGTTTTTCCTAAGTGTGAGTATGAAAGAGAAAGTAAACATATCTATAAGGTGGAAATTGAAAAAAGACACATGGACAACCGTCCCCGAAATTGAAATAGATAGAAAACTCGGTATTTGGTGTATCTAATTTGCTTTTTATTACAGCCTATCATTTAATATCATATTATACATACATACATACATATATATATGTATATATAT
>NC_069003.1:28748423-28750485 GCF_001194135.2 Octopus bimaculoides
TATATATATGCACATCTGCTACATATCATATACATATCAATACACATACACACACACACACACACACACACACATATATATAATATCACATATTGTCTTTAAATCAATCTATATGCATAAATCGTCTTTCCAGAAACAAAAGCACTATAATAAATAAAAAAACCTTATTGGTAATGAATAATCTTTCTATTCTATTATTTAGAAAATAGATAAAGCCACATTATTAACTTGCTGAGGAGAAAAGAGTAAAAATTGAACATGCAAAGCATGAAAGAAGAAGACATTCCTGGATATCTTTCTTTTTTTATGATTCACATTTTACCATTCCATTGTAATTTAAAAGCATTTATAAAAATATTAAGGATATGAAAGCAACGAAATGAACATACTTTACATTACATTACAAATATATGTATCCTGCTACTTTCATGTGTTAACTGCTATTGTTTCCTGATTACTACGCAGCATTGACACTACTAAATATAGGAATAATTGACAACATTATTCTAATGCTTGACTAACATTCATAAAGAGAAAAAAATATCAGGCATGCATACACTTACAAAAAAAATGTCTATATGTGTTCATGCATATATGTTTGTATGTATGTAGGTATACATATCTACATTTATCCATTCATCAGCCTATCTCCCTGTTAGTCTATGTATGTATGTATGTAAGTATGTATGTATGTATGTATGTATGTATCTATCTATCTGTCTATCTGTATATATATATATATATATATATATATATATATATATATATAACTGAATGAGTTTGTACACAGTCATATACACATACCTGTTTGTGCACCTGTATTCGTATATGTAAATATAAATTTTATGTATATTTATATATACACATACACATACGTACATGGAGGAGGCGGAGAATAAACACACACTCGCACACTCATCAGCATATACTCATATATAGAACAGATCATTCATTCTGCCGTGCTGACGAGTCTCTCTTTTTTTGTTATTTAACAGTCGTATGAAAACCAATTAATTTTGAAACTCAGAACAGAGGAGAGTACATGCAAGAATATTATATCTATCTATCTATCTATCTATCTATCTATCTATCTATCTATCTATCTATCTATCTATCTATATATAAATATATATATATATATATATATATATATATATATATATATATATATAGATAGATAGATAGATAGATAGATAGATAGATAGATAGATAGATAGATAGAAAGAAAGATAGATAGATAGATAGATAGATAGATAGATAGATAGATAGATAGATAAACTTTCAAGTCGTCGTTGACTTAGGATAATCCTTCTTACCTTTTCGTATAAATTGGACAGTAAAAATTAATACGATAATATACAGTATGGAAGTATAAATGTAAAATGTTAGTGCTAATACATAGACTACGCGCGTTTCATGGCTGAAATATGACTATATAAAATCATAAGCAACCATTATCAATCGACAGATTAAATTTAGAGAAGCTTATTTTGGGACTATCACTAGACATATTCATTAAACCGTGCTAGACCTCATTTTTGGCGTAAAAAATATAGCCACGTAGTAGGAAAGATACAATTTTTTCTTAATTTACTAATCATGAGAAAATAAACATTTAGACAGCCTTGACATTAAAGTATGGACGTAGCGGAGAACATTTCCAAATCTGAACACGAGATCATTCTCATCAAAACGAATCCAATACTAAACTGTGTCATGATCTCTCTATAAAAACTACACAACTTTAGAATTCCAGTCAGAAGCAAGGCAGTTGTAGCATAACTCCTCGTCTTTATATCTCAAATTTTTTAAATCACAGAAATCTATGAGACCGGTTAAGTCTATAAAAATTTTGGTGTTTAAAAATGTAAAAAAAAGCTACTCGGATCCCAGTGCATTTTATACTTTCTGTCTGTATTTTTACCCTTGTCGAATAAAATAACATTCTTCTCTCTCTCTCTCTCTTTCTATCTGTCTATTTCTATTTATCTACTTCTTTCTTTCTTTATTTATTTCTTTCTTTCTTTCTTTCTTTCTTTCTATCTATCTATCTATCTATCTA
>NC_069003.1:28750495-28751373 GCF_001194135.2 Octopus bimaculoides
ATATATATGTTCTAATTGCGTAACAGGATTTCCTCTTTTGCAGACCAATCAATAGTTCGTTACTTAAACGCACCAGGATGATACTAATTCTAATTTCAGTCTCGTAAAACTATCACTTCCCATTATATAAATACCCACAGACATATGTGTCTGTGTATGTGTGCGATTTTGTGTTTCTCTCTACGCGCGTGGGTGCGATTGTGCGTGCGTGTGTGGTGTGTGGTATGTGTGGATATATTCTCTTTACAATTGAGACTATTTGTATTTCAAATTTATGTTCTCTTTTCTTTGATATTCTTTGAGTAGTTTTGAATACAAGTTGATTTATCTTTTTACAGATTTTAATCTTCGTTCATTTAGAATGAAATAAACATGTTTCTTTTCAAATATTTCGTATGCTTTCCCTATCTCTCTATCTCTCTCGCTGTTCCACTCTGTATAAACGAAAACACAAACACATAATATATATAACTCTTTTTGTTTACATAGAAATTTGAGCAATTATACTTAATGTGTATTTCCAAGTAATATTTATGTGATAAAGTATGTTTTGTAGTTTACTTGAAAGCACATATATAATTTTTAGCTTTAATAAAAATTTCAACGAAATCGCTGATATACGATTCTAATAATACATTAAAGAGATGATTTTTACCAGTAAATATACTGACATTTAGACCCCATAGAGAAATATTTATTAGAATTACTTTGCAAATCTATTTGTTATTCTGGCTACAACAACAATGAACCTGAAAGTAAAACTTAAATTCGAATATAATAATATACCTACGTAAGCATAAAACTACTTATATCTGTCTATCTCTCAGTCTCTCTCTCTCTCTCTCTCTCTCTCTCTCTCTCTCTCTCTTTATATATAT
>NC_069003.1:28752343-28754922 GCF_001194135.2 Octopus bimaculoides
TATATATATATATATATACAAATATGCATACATACAGAGAGAGAGAGAAAGAGAGAGAGAGAGAGAGAGAGAGAGAGAGAGAGAGAGAAAGAGAGAAAGAGAGAAAGAGAGCACTCACATATATAGTTTTCTACGTATAGATGAGTATATAGGCATATCAATAACAAATTTGAAATGAACTCAAGTGCAAAACCCAAAAAAGTTTAACCGATGTTCATATTAGATATGTTTGACTCTCGGAGAAAAAAAGTTGTAATGCGAAATTTTTGAGTAAAGTTATCGCGGCTCCGGTATTACAGACGCAAGACATATTCTTCAAACCGTGCCAACTGTCAGGAAGCATAAGAATATTCCGAAACCGACATAGTGAGATAATACCTTTAGTTACGTTTGCTTACTTGGAAATCCAGCCGGAAAATGTAGGTGTATTTTCTTCTGATATGACCCTGCAGAAGAGGTGTCTGAGTATCTACCGACCATACATCCCAGGAATAACTGGCATCGAATATGGTTAAATAATGGTAGTGCTCGGTGAATTGGTGGCACTGTATTAATATCAGCATCACAATTTGTATATAACTAATATATTTATGTAGTAAAGATTGTTTGCCAACATAACATGGCAGTCCTGGTTTAGGACTAATGCTGCTGTAATTTAGCCACAGGAAATATCGTCTCCTGCCGGTGAAGGGAAATAACCCAGAAATCGTGATACACAGATATTGTTTTCAGCTGAGTGGGGATGCTAGATTCCCGTGTTTGAAAATATAAGGACACAGATCGTGTCGTATAGCCAGCTGGAGACGATGTCTACTGGGGCTAAATTGCAGCAACATCAGTCTTAAACCAGGAATGCCATGTTATTTTGGGCAAACAATCTTTACTACAAAGTAGTGTTGCTCAATATCCCACGTTGTGAGATTTAAGAATAGTAATTTTTTAGTATATATATATATATATATATATATATATATATATTTAAAAAAACTTGTTTGTGACAAAGTCATCATTCCTTTGGCATATTACGAAGATGGCAACAATGTACAAACGTCTGGCTGGTCGGTTTCTGAGATTTTTGAGAACAAGGAAGAATACAATTGAACGCTATGCTCTCCTGGTTGGCCATATGTTAAAGGTTAGGTTAAAACTAAGATAAAGCGGTGAAACATTGTTTATATTAAGTTGGCGTCTGTTTAAAGTAGTCACTGACGTCAAATTAGTTCCCAAGAGCAAATTTCTCTTAATATTACGTGAATGTATGATGATGGGCTGACAGAAACCGTAGCACACCGGTAAATGCTTAGCGGCATTTCGTCCATGTTTACGTTCTGACTTCAAATTCCGCCGAGGACGACTTGATTTTCATCCTATCGGAGTCGATAAAATAAGTACCATTGCATAACTGAGGTCGATGTAATCGACTTCCCCGAAACTGCTAGCCTTGTGTCAAAATTTGAAACCGATATTCCCTCAACGTATTTAAAATTAAAATGTTGAGCGATGTATGGTAGCAAGAGGGCGTTAAAAATGTGTTAGTAAAACAACAGGACGACAGTTAAAACACTGAGAAACACTATACTAATAAATGTGATTGAATCACCTCCTTTATTACCATATAATAACAACATAGAAATAAAGAACTTCTCGCTCATAATTAAACAACATAACACCGTAACAAATATTGACTCCAGTAACCAAATGAAACACAAAACAAAATTAAGTACCTGCAAAATTGTGCTTAACAAAAACAAACAACGGTGTGAATGGCATCGCAAAGTTCAAACAACCACAACTCAAACATTAAGTTTGGTGTGGTATATTAAAATCAACCCGAATGAATAATATTAAATGTTCAAATCTTCCGTGTGTCTATTTAATTATGGTGTTTCTTTTTTATATTTATGTTCTACTTGTTTCAGTCATTAGACAGAGGCCATGCTGGAGTACAGACTTAAAGAATTTTACTCGTTGGAATCGATCCCAGTACATTTTTCTTTTAAAACTGGTACTTATTCTATCGGACTCAGAGGCCGAACTGCTAAGTTACTGGGACTTAAACACACCAACACTTGTTTCGAGTAGAGGCGATGGAAAAACACATACACAGAAACACATACACAAACGTACACATACACACTCTTACACACCAGGCTTTCTGTTTCTGCCAACCAAATCCGCTCATAAGGCCTTGGTCGCGCCATGGTTGTAGTAAAATAAAATTACTGAAGTTGTAACACTGTGAACCTAAACGCAGAACCATGTAATTGGGAAGTAAAGTTTTACCACACAACCACGCCTGCGCCCGTGATAAAGTAGGTTTGAATTTCAAAATAAATTCACAAAACTTCTTCGTTTCTGTTCAGTATGCATCCTGCGTGCATCGAATTTATTGTTATAATTAGGTTTAAACGTGACTGGAATTAAAGGAAAAGAGGGGAAAATAGAGATCATATCAAGTGAGAGTTTTATACGTTCGGTTGTGAAATGCAATGGAGAATAGATAATAGGAACGACATTCTCATGTGAAAATAAAAATTTTCATTTTTTAATAATCATGTTATATTGAAAGGTATACATAC
>NC_069003.1:28755727-28762154 GCF_001194135.2 Octopus bimaculoides
ATATATATATATATACGTGTATAAGGGATGACCACTAGGTGGACATCCAATATGCTAGAAAGAGGTCATCAACGACCCAACCACAAAGAAAAATAATGTTCTCCAGAAAAATTTCGCAAAACGCCAAAACAAACGAAACATGTAGATATGACTTACATCCCTTTTATCTTTATTATATTACGTCATACTTAACATTCTGTCAAATTTTGTATATTCTTGGATTTGTGGAATACCAAATACTGAGGACTTCCATTTGTTGATAAGTCCACCATGCTAACTGAATGGATTGTTTATCTGTTGATATTTGTTGTAATGTTTAACCATCAAGTGTGGTATGCTGCACTTTGATGAGCTTCGATCTATTAAATGAATCTCCATTAATCATCGCATATATGCATCGCTGTTTATGCTATGAGATACAATGCAGTCAGAGCTGAGTATCACCATATAGGAGAAACAGGTATAAGGTGTCATTCATACAATCTGTTCTTACACTCTGTACCCGACTACCACTTTTGTCTGAAGCTTACGGATAATGAGATGAAGCACCGGGTTAATATTATCGTAATGTTTAAACGAAAAACAACTGCAAATACACACCACACACATCTTAATAATACTAAAACTCCAGAGATGTTTGTGTGTACCCGAAATATATCAGAAATAGTATATTTTATCTTTATTTTTTTGAATATTTATTTTCATAATTACGTTCAACGGCGCAGTACAAATTTTTGTGATATCTGAACTTTTATTCATTAATAAAAATGATTAAGCAGAATTTTTGTTTGTTATTTCTTGACAAAAAAAAAAACATGGCTTCCGTGACATCAACACACATGCACACATACAGAATGCACACACATATAATGAATGTCCAGCACAAACGCACGTCCGCTATCTGTGACATATACACACACATTGTCTTGGAGCTCTCTAAGACCAATAAACATCGACTTGTTGACGTGCACAATATTTTAATCATTTAGAAATATTTTTAACTGAACGTGATTTCAAAAACGTAAGTTGTTTGTGCAGTAGGTATTTATGTTTTAGCTTTCTTTAAACAGACAATATTCTAATGTTTTATAAAATTATTTTCATGTGAACGGCGACCTTTCTCTTTGACTCTCAGAGCTGTCATCCGGAATTCGTTAATTTCCATACAAAATTTTTATTTATTTACTTTTGTTTTAAAGTGAAAGAGAGGAGAAAGAGAATGATGTATGTACGTGTATATGAAATGGACGTGTTTGCGTGAGAAAGAGAGAGGAAGAGAGAGAGAAGGAAAAAGAGAGAGAAAGAAAGAATCAGTAAGTGAAGGGGTGTGCTGTCTTGTATACATACATAAATCAGTACATATGCGTAATCTTGTTTTGTATGTACGTGTGCATGTATGTGTGTGTGTATGAGAGAGAGGGATTGAGGGAACGCGTGTCTTCTCATGTATGTGTAAGTGGCTCTCTCTCTCTCACACACACATATACACATCCATTTTATATACATGATCATTCATCTTTCACTTTCTCCTCTCTTTCAATTTAGAGTAAAAGTAAATAAATAAAAACTTTTTACGAAAATTAACGAACAAAACCAGGTGACCCGTATGACATATGTGAGAGACAAAGCAACAGCTCTGAGAGTCAAGTCGAAAGATCACCACAAAGGAGTGCCATTACAATTTTCTTTTTTTGGAATGCATTGAAAGTATCTCAGCTCCAAAGATTTGGTTACTATTTCTAGTACGCCCTGCTACCACGTAACAACTATTTGCGATAAAGAACCGGAAATACCTGTTACGTGGTAGCAGAGAATGCAAGAAATAGCAGTCAAATCTTTTCTTTTCTGGGGAAAGGAGCTATTTACGCGTGATTTCGATGCCACATTCGTTGAAAGCATGTATAGGTATGTATGTATGTATGTATGTATTTAGGAATACTTGACTTCAAAACAGAAGGTTGCATTTAAAAGATTTTAGGCTTTTTGCAGAATACACAAGTAAAACTTAATAAATCCACAATGGGGTGTTTTGATCTCTAATCATACAAAGAATTGAAAATTGTTTATGCGCTTGACATTTTCCAGCACCTGGAAAGAATTGTTAGAGGAAGTGAGGAATCTTTGTTGCAAACAGAGAATGTACCCAAAGGTTTTGAAAGATTCGAATAGTATATCATCACATCGACCCAAGTGCCCAATGGTACTTTTTTTATCGACCCCAAGAGAATGAAAGGCAAAGTCAACTTCGGTGGAATTTGAATTTGGAACGTGAAAACCGACGAAATGCCGCTAAGCATTTTGTCCGGTATGCTAACGATTCTGACAGCATGCCGCCTTCCTTAGCGGATTGATAATAATCACCGACATTAATGTATTTCATGAATTAGCTGGGTATATCAGAGTTTATAAAGTGGAAGAGCATCATATTCAAGCTTGTGTTATCGGGATGTGAACTTTCATTATGACTTTTGCTTTCCTACTGTGCTGTTTTAACGTCATTCAAAGCTACACAATGTTTCGCTGCTTTGATCTTAAAATATTGATATCTACAATAGACCTGTAGACTGAATCAGTATATTTTATGTCTTAATCTCTATTTCTTACTTTGACTGTTGCTTTACACTCTAAGAAATAATATGAGTTTTATGGGAAAGCTAAGAAGTTCTTTTTTTTTTTCGGATACCGCTAAAAAGATCACCGGCGATTACACGATATTTCTGCAAGCTGAAATAAAATCTAGTGTCTTCTGAATGTAGCTACTCTATTGTGAGATATAATATATACATATAAATATATGAAGAAATGATAAAATGAGTTTTTGCATACATTCCAAGAACGTAAATGTAACAATGAAGCACAATCGATTCTTGGTCGTTTGTGAAAAAATTGTGAGATTTTTCGATGTCACAAGAATAAAATAAAAAGAATCTTATTACATTTAAATATGTTGAAATGAATGGTTGTTTTCGAAAGAATTAAGTTGAAATAACCATACATCTAGACGTCTATTATTATGTGTAGACTTTACAAACGATTATGTCATTCCTGAGAATAATCAATGGGATATATGCCTCCAGTGTATCACTATCCGAATATATTGTTTACTATCTATTCAACTATAATTCTGCCTGTGTATTTTCTAAAGCTACGTCTTCTTTATAATTCCAATCATATGGCAAGTTAACTGACTCATTCTCTTGAGGAACTTTTCTTTATCAGGCAGTTCCATTGATATAATTTAATGCTGACCTATAGCAATGAACGATCTACTATTTATTTCTCAGTTGCACAGTTGCATAAGGAATGCGGTAATGGAGAGTTGGGGGTTGTTGAAAATTTTTTTCTTGCAGGAATATGTTGATGAATTGAATATACAAAAAAACATCTATTTTATTTATATTGGTTTACAAATAAATCAATAACATTATTTTCACATCAAATTATGCTTCATTGCATAAATATCAAGCGTACAAGATAATCCAGATCCTATGATATGGGTTGTGCATTTCGAGAAACAGGAAATGGAGGAGAAACAGTGAACGGTGACGCCATTATGCTCTGTAACGATGTATCTCACTAGCTTCTCGACCGAAGAACCTTGAGATGACTCTTATACACATGATTACGGGCACTGCATAAATACACGGCACTCCTCCACAAGATGTGCAGTGAGCCACTGACTACCGCTGGAATTTTATAAGCAACAATACTATTGTTTAGAAATTCGATACCAAACTATTTTATATTTGAGCTTCGGGAATGTAGGTAAATTTTAAGCAAGCAGTAAGATTTTAAAAGATACATGGGAGTCTAAAAAACGATGATTGAAGAAAGTATGAAAAACTTAGAATACAGTGAGGCAAGTGTTCCAGTTAATAAAGAGATTGTTGTCCAGAAATATCAATGGTACCTGCAAACCTCTCGGCAAAAAGGCTAACTAGAGTCTTACAATAAGTAACAAACACAAGAAAACAAAAACCCAAAATATATTGGAAAATGCATGTCGGTGATATACAAAAACTCACTTAAGATTTGTATGTTTTCCATATGGAACGAGAATTTGAGATACAAGAATCCGATATGTATCATACAACTCTCAGACTAATTGTATTTAATAAAAAAAATTACTTATTTACCTAAGTTTAAGCATCATGTCTCTCGAAATAATCATATTGCGCAGTAATACATCGCTCTCAGCCTTCCTACTCCTTTTGGAATGCGACCTGGAAGTAATTTTACGTAGTCGAGTCGAGGACCTTCTGCGATTCGCTGCGACTCGACAACGGTGTTAAAACGGCCACCTTTGCGCTGTGTTTTCATCTCGAGGAAGAGTTGGAAGTCCGCAAGTGGTAAATATGGGGAATATGACGGGTGCGGAAGCGATAACATGTTTCTGTCGAGAAATTTACAAGTGAGGAGAGCTCAGTGACAGGGTGTATTGTAGTTGTGAAGAATGCAATTCTTCGCGCTCCACACATCTGGTCGATATCATCGAATATTCTCTTTCAAAAGCTTCAAAACGTCGCTGTAGAACTCATGATTGACGGCCTGACCCTGAGGAATGAATTCGTGTCGAAACTTTTAGCGGTTGTAAAAAACAAAAACGATGAGCATACTCTTGATTGAACTGCGGCTCTGTCGTGCGCCTGTTCAATTAAAAACATTGCGTACGACCCAGTGCTTCGTCACCGTAAGCTTGCAGAAGCATGCTCAATGTCTCTGTAGCAGACTTAACAAGTTTATCGTAAAATTCCACGAACATGACAAAAATCGCAGACCAGACCACAACATACACCTAATCACCAAAACCCAAATTCTAAAACATGCGAAATAAATACAGCGATGTCACTCCGAATATTACCCCAGGAAGAGGACTACTATCTCTTACTGAACACGTAACGAGGTGGTGCTATCCGCTGGCGTGCTAAAGAGCTAGTCCGGGATATTTGTGTGTGTGTGTATGCGTGTGTGTGTGTGTGTGTGTGTGACAGTGTATATATATATATATATATATATATTTATGTAAGCATACGCAGGACACATGCACAAGTATGCAAATATTTGTCACTGTACAGGTATGCATATATACACATGCACACACACACACATATGTATACCATATATGTGTGTGTGTGTTTGTGTGTTTGTGTGTTTGTGTGTTTGTGTGTTTGTGTGTGTGTGAAATTATAAATCACTTGCGTACGACGGGGAATTTTAGATACAGTCTTATAATCAAGTTGTTTAATGCAATCTTATTAAATGTCAATAATACAGACGAAACATATTAGATACATGAGAAAATCTCGAGAAAGGGAAAATTCCAGAGCCAGACAAATTCGTGACAGCGAAAAATATAATGCGAAATAACTTGGAATAGACTGTAGATATAATGGATTAATGAAACTAATATAAATGAGTAGACAATTTCAATAAGTTAATGATACGTCGCTGAGAATACACGAACAAAGATGACATTTTTTACTAATACAACAAGAAATATGGTTGTGGTATTATCGGTTTAACTCTTCATGATTGTGTAAATGAACTTCCACGTGAAAAGTTATCCATCTTCACCTATTCTATTCAATGTATTAACCAAACTTATTTAAGTTACAATCCCTGTCATCTTAGAAATAAGACGGTTAACATTAAAAATGCACACAAACAAACAGGCAAAGACAAACACGTATATAATTTATACGCGTATATAATTTAGTAGGATCAGTCGAGTGATCGTAGTAAAACGCAGTTTGTAAATCACTAGCGTAAACAAATTTGAAAAGGAAATGGAAATCATTCGATAATTGGTCAATAAAATAAATCCATTTATCAATGCTTTAAATACATTAAGCTTCATGTCGCGATGAGAGAAAAAAATTCCAATAAGATGAAATGTGTTATTGAACTCTAATTCGAATGCAACAACCGTAGCTAATAGTACTGGAATAAAATCAGCAAATAAAACGGATGCAAGAGGTCGTTGAGTACAACGCTTGCTTCAAAGCACATCGTGTATATCTTACGTAATATTAGCTTCAATTTTTGAGTAAAGGCCAACAATTTCAGGGTAAGGGCAAAGGCAATTAAATCGACCACATTGTTCAGCTGGTACTTATTTTATCGACCTTGAAAGGATGAAAGGATAGGTAAGACCCCAGTGGCATAGAGACGGACGAAATGTCGCTAAACATTTTAACCAAAATGTCGTATGTACTTCAGGAAAAGTAGCCCCTCTTTTACGGTACTTTAGCGATATTAAATAAGATACAATAGATGTGCCTTTAAAACATCGGTTGGGATCGTCGACCACTTCCATCCCTTTTATTTGCATATTTATATGTATGTGCATATACGTATATGTATTTATGAATATGTGTATGTATATATATATATATATATATATATATATATATACACACACACATAC
>NC_069003.1:28762212-28769271 GCF_001194135.2 Octopus bimaculoides
ATATATATATGACGTACGCTTCCATAGTATTTCCATTTACCAAATCCACTCACATGGCGAAGAGCAAAATAAACCAAAAGTCTAACAATACATGTTAGACATTTTGAATAAGAAAAGAGTGATAATTTCAACAAATTTAGAAAGGATTAGCTTGCTCGCTATTATAAAGCAATGCATAAGAAAGTTAAAAAAATATCAGTTATTATCTTCGTAATGGAGGCGAAGTATAGCTATGGCGTATCTGGTCTCGCTTTCACGTCGCAATAGCTTGGCATTTTCCTATTCGAACATATGCAGAAAGAACCTATTTAACCACCTGTAATTTGTATATAAGCTAAGCAGGAACCAACAGATTCGATGGGGATTATAATCAATATCGTTCCTGATAAATTATTAATTTAGTAATGTTTTCCTTACGTGGATTGGAATAGAAAAGTATGGCCATAATTCTTAACAACGAATTAATCTAAAGTACATAAATGACCTGAAGATAAAGCGCTTAGAAACAAAGACGCACACGCACAAAAACACATATCCACACAGACACACACATCCTCACAGACACACACATTCACACAGTCATACACATCTATACAGACACATATCTTCGCAGACACACACATCCACATGCAAAAACACATAGCTGATGCAAACTTTGCTTTGGTAAAGAAGGTGAGGTATGGAGGCGTTTCGCTCGAGATTTCGTTATAAAAGATGTCCATGGTCAAACAGTTCAACATATATATTTAAATACTACCACAAATATGGTGGAATGATAATAAGCATCAAATAATAAGATGCTTTGAAGAGAAATTCATATTACCGAGTATTTCATTAGATTACTTTATTTCCAAAAATATTTTATTTTATTCCCGTTTTTACTGAGAAAATTAATCCATTAGCCCAGCATAACTTTGTCTGCAATACTTTCTAACTCTTTATTCACATAGCAATAAATATCCACACATACACTCACATAAAACACACATATACATATACGCATCTAGCCATTAATCTGTGAAACAAAACACAAAAACTAAACAATACGAAATATAACAGTTGCTTTCTATTAACAACTTATGCGTAGAAACAACTAAGGAGATTCTACTACAAGTTGATGACTTTAAACATAATATAAAACCTCTCTCTCTCTCTCTCTCTCTCTCTCTCTCTCTGCACTCCTGTTTCGTTATCCCTTGATCACTTATAAATACATACATACATACACACACACACACACACGTATATATATATATATATTCATATATATATATATAAGCGTGGCTTAGTGGTTAGAGTGTCAGCACCATGATCGTAAGATTGTGGTTTCGATTCCTGGACCGGGCGACGCGTTGTGTTCTTGAGCAAAACACTTCATTTCACGTTGCTCCAGTCCACTCAGCTGGCAAAAATGAGTAACGCTGCGATGGACTGCCGTCGCGTCCAGCTGGGGAACATATACGCCATTGAAGCCGGGAAACAGGGCCCATGAGCTTGGCTAGGCTTTGAAAGGTAGTAGGATCTCAACTGCAGAATGAAGAGCAATTGTAACAGCTCAGAGAAGCAGCTTTCAATTATGATCCAGCAGATCATTATGCCGATGACACTAAAATTTCCATTGGTGCCATGACAACTGAGTGCATACATTGTAAAGCAAGGAAGTGGCCTGGAGAAACACCTTATATATATTTGCGGTGGCAAAGTTGATAATGTGCATAGTGAACACAACAGCCACTACCTTGCTCTTTCAGCAACAAGATATAGCCACTCAGTATCCCTAAAATAGCACCATGACTTGTTCGAAAAAGAAGCAAGATATTGAGTATATCAGTGCCTATTCAAATAAAAAAACACGATATGCCTCCGGATCATAACACATCTTTGGAAATATATTTTAGGATAACGATTGCATTCGCGCGACATGCTATTCTATAGGTACATATTGTGTTGATATACATTGTTTTTCATACTACATACAATCCATTAGATAAATCTCAATGAACTTATATGCCTTCACAGTTGCTATGAACCTATTCTTGTTTCGATGACGTCAACACATAGGAGAAATATATACACTCTTTGAGTTTGTATAAACTGACGCTGCCTTAGAAATTCATATTAAATGCTACTGATTAATGGTAATGTTAATTCTTACAATATAACCAAGCAGTATTTGCCAATTGCGCTTTAAGTATTGTATTCTGCAGTTTGATTTTATGAGACAATAACTAAGACATACACAACGTTTAAACGCTGCATATCAAAACCTCCGGTAAAACAAATGTTGTAATTAGGTTAATATTGAAGCGTGGATCGCAGAGACCGCTTTAATTGTTGCTCAGGCCAGCTTCTACGTATTAAAAGCATTTGATTACAGGGGAACCTACAAGAAATAGCTAAATCTTTTTCTAAATAGTAATGCAATCACGCATTCTATAATGTAGTTTTTAATGCGCTGTGTCTGAAATTACAGCCATAATCAATATACAAGTTAAGGGTTCGTAGCCCTATAGATGTATAACTAATTTTACATGCAAAATTCTAAATGTTATAGAAGAATACGTTTATGCTTTTGCTAAACATTTACGAATAAAAATAGACTTTTGATTGCAAAATATTCTGAGTCTATAAATCTGAGAGAAACAATGGAAGACAGTGAGCCGGTTTTCTTACATTGTTGTAGATTTTATAGGTCAAATATGCTTGACAGCAAAACCTAAATGTTTCCAAAGATATTTATATATATATGTGAATAATAACCTTCCATATTTTATGTTATTATTCGCCTGAAACTGGATATTCACTTTCTATGAATTGGTCGTATCTTGTATCGCTAATATTAATGAGTCCTACGAAATGTAGTTTTGGCGAAGGAATATGGCACCACATTGAAACATGACCTAAATAAACCGAACGCATCTTAGACTATCGATTTTGTTTCAGAAATCAAGCCTAAGATTCTTTACAAGATGTTTTTCTTATTATTCTTGTGAGATTTCCATTACATTAAATTGTAGAAATATAATGTAGAAACATCACAGTGTCTTGGTGAATGAAGTTTGCTTCACACCGTGGGTTTCAGTTCGATCCTAGTGTCTAGTTCTTTGACATTCATGTGAACTCTGCCGTAGGTTTCTACAAATGCAATATAGAGGCAATATAGTAGAAAAAAATGAGTTGAAGCATGTCCATCTGTGATATTCTGCTAAACAAAACATTTATGTAGAATTTCATCACCACTTCCTTTAATAACTGCAGTCCATTCTTGTGTAAATACCTGGGGTACACTTCCGTCATAATCAAGTTTTAGAATTGGAGATTAGTAAATCTTCCGTAAAGTTATCTAATTTTGTATATTATAATGTATCGCTGTAATATCATACTTTGCAATGTCGATAGAAATTTGAAATATTATTCTAACCTTTTTAAGCAGCTGGGTTGGCCGTGATCCAGTGCATTGCTTTAGTTGTCGCCATAACTACAGTTTAATTACTCGATTTGAACCATTAGGCTATCTACTATAGTATATATTTCAAGATGTTAGAAAAACAATAATTTACGAATTTCCAATTGGATTCTGCAACAACGGAATGGAAGCCGATTGTAATAACCGAAGAAATGAACGAATTCACAATTCAAACATCCTCTTAAATCTTCGTTTACTAATTAATTTCCTTTAAACTCTTCTAGATAGCGCCGGTTATATTTCATATGTGAATATTTAAACACTCCCATATTTGGCCACTGAGATCTACACATTTTGCAATATGCAACGTATTATCCTAATGTTTAAAATGAAACATTTATGATGCTGATTACGACTTTCGATTTTCGATTATTAACAATGATAGGTATGCAGCATGACATTTCAGCGATCAGCGGCATAGAGCTGCAGCTTTGAAGGACAATAAAACCAGCGATATAGCAACTCATAAAATATAAACGTTTCCCATGAATATAACCATTACTGAGTGTGTAACCTCAGACTACAAGTGCACGTTAGAGAGACGGTCAGTAGATACATAATTAGTGAGTGGTAAAGAGCTTAGCACCGCAATTACGATATTTAGTGCTCGATCTCAGTATGTGGTATGTTTTGGCTGATATTTCATTGGTTTGGTTTCTTTAGAGTCAGAGGTTTGTTCCTGGACTTCAGAAGCTCATCCGACTAGAATTTCTTACTTGATATAATATTTGTGGGTGGGTGCCGAAAAAGCAAGTGATATGGAAAAAAATTCCAGAGAGATACATTGAAGAAGAAAGATTGTTCATTGTAGGTTTCTGGGGATGGAAATGATATGAAAAAAAAAAAAATTCAGGGAGACATATCCGAAGAGACAGAGTAAAGGTACCACGACCTAAAGATCTTTGTGAAGCAGAATCTACTAGTTTAGACGCAGAATGTTCTATTATAGTTCCACGACATCCCAAAACGTGCAGATGATATTATGAAGAAGCCTATTAGACAAGTAGTTCCTCTTCTTTTGATGCTATATGTAATACTTTGCTCGATTTAACTCTTCCCCACTGTCCTGCTGGTACAAGCATACGGGTCAAATCTCAATGTGTGTGTACATACACACACACACACACACACACACGTACACACGCACGCACCCACCCACAAACAAACACTCCCCACACACATATATACACGACAGACTTTAATTGAGTTTCCGTCAACTGAATACACCCACACAGCATGTGTCGACCCGGCGTTATAGTTGAAGACATTTGCCGAATGTGCCACGCTGTAGGAATGAGCAGAAGACCAAATATTTGCAAAGTGAGCTTCTTAGCAATACCGTCTTGCTTGCATCAAAACCTACATATGTATATATATTTGAATTACACTGTTCAACATGATGGACTTACAAATATAATGTAATTTTATAAATAATGTTTTTAGTTTTCATTTCAGAATATAATATGATGCAATATATTGCGATTATATTTATTCATCTGATAACTCTCAAACAAGTAACGACGTTTATATATAATACAGGCTCTCGGCGATGTGCTTTTACGGAAACAACCTGATATTTTGATTGCTGTGTTTCGTCCGGAGTGGTTTATTCAATTCCCATTCCCTTTGGTTGTATCGATTTTAGAGGGTGAAATGCTACTTGGTTATCCCGGCGGAAAACAAGAATGCATTCAAGTATGAAAACCTAACCTGAGATATGATAATTTTCGTACGAAAAGTATTCGTATGAACGAACGTGAGCTACGCTAATGTAAATAACGCTAACAGGCGTACACTGGGAATTCATAACATTGGCAATTGTATTCACATTGAACTTTATTTGAATGCTATTTAATTTAAACAATGACATCAGTTGTACCCTGACAGTTCTTAATATTGGTGTATGTATTCGGCCCGAGGCAGAGAGGGGAAGTATTTTATAAACTTAAAGAAAGTTTGTCGTCTTTGTTTTATTTGATATATACTGGGAAACATTCTAAATCGGTTATGTAAAAGTCAGTTAACTAATATTAATTTTTGGCCGAATTCTAGAAATGAGACAAAATTTTGGAGCAAAAGTAATTGAGCCATTTTAAATCGATAGACATATGTTTCAATAGTGCTTTGCGCGTTATTTATGTGTTAACCCACTTTTGATTACCTCGATTACCAGTCATGATTTCGATTACCAGTCACGGTTTGCTTGTTGTGTGATCGCTGGTCGCGTCTTTTTATGTCAGGTATATATTATACTTTAGCTCCAATACGAACATTTCAGATCATTTGGGTGTCAAGCTAAGGACAGTGCAAAGGACTCGAAAAGAGTTGGATGCATCTAATGGTGATAAAGAAGGTACAGCAGCTGGAAAACTTCATGCTGATCATTCTGATAAGGAAAAAAAACAAACTCCAGGCCATGATTGCTAACGATTCTTCGAAGTCAGCCAGGTCCATCGCCAGGGGCATGCATGTGAATCTCTGAGTTTCTTAGTGCATGAAGACATTCGGTATTCCTCATACAAGTTGAAAAAGGGCCAATTTTTATCCCGAGTCATCAAGGACAAGATGAATAACGTTTCAAATAATGATACAGTGCTACTATTATATTTTTTGTAATTTTCATGCTTCATTCAAAATTAGGATTGCTTTTTTGAAACAGTCTGGAAAACGCGAGTCAATTCATTAAAGATTTTTGTACGGCATCACTCGCTAAACTGACTGTATCTAATGAGGAGTCTCTTGATGCTAGTCTCAACATTGACATTGAATGATTTCTGAATATTTCCTGAATCCCTAATTAATTAATCTTTCAGTAAAAACAGAAAGAAAAGAGAAACAAAGAAAATTTCTTAAAATGCATAGAGTTTTACAAGAAATCCTTTATATTTACGGTGCGAAAGATTATCTTATGAAGATAATAACTTTTTGAAATCATGATCAACTGTTGTATAAGAAGAACGGATGCACAATGGAAAATTTTACTGAAAAATGAAAGAAGCTTGGGTGGTCACAGTTGAAATAACTTTCAGGTTGGTTACAGTTGGAAAGACTTTCTGCTCGACCAGGAACAAGGCATGAACTAGTAGACCTAGAATAATTTCATTTCGAAGAGAATGTTTTGAAGTATCAGTTTCTGCGACTTTTGAAGAGAATAATACTTTCCAGTAAATCTCTAAATTAACGCGAGCACTGAGGACAGCTTCTTTTGTTACTCTTGACTAGAGAAGATATATGTGAGATATGTCAATAATTTTAACAACAGATGACCAGTATATCGCATGTTTCGTTACAAGCATGACCAACGAATAAATGATGTATATGTAAACAAGAATTCAATTGAATACAAACCGTTTGTGTTGAGATACACGAACACCAAAAGAAGTAGTGGTACGCTTTGATATATTCTGGGTTGATATTGTCAGATGTTATTGATTCGCAAAGGCAAACCTTACAGCTTTCTCATTTCCATTCAATAGCCTAATACAAGTAGGACTAATTAGCCGAAGAGAATTTCCAATATGCCTTTTATCTTTGTAACTATGCATGTATACATCAGTGTATGTATGTATATATATATATATATATATATATAT
>NC_069003.1:28769759-28770143 GCF_001194135.2 Octopus bimaculoides
CCCAGCGAGTCAATGATTCTGCCAGCTCCCCGCCGTTATAATAATAAAAATAGTAATCCTTTCTACTATAGGCACAAGCCTTGAAATTTGGGGAAGGACAGTTGATTACATCGACCCCAGTAGTCGAAGGGTCTTCTTTTCCTCGACCCCGAAAGCACTCCACAGACAAGTATACACTTAACGTAGTTCTCGGGGAGATTCAGTGTGACACAAGGCTGGCCCTTTTGAAATACAGATACAACAGAAACAGGAAGAAAGTGTGAGAGAAAGTTGTGGTGAAAGAGTACATATATATGTATGTATGTATGTATGTATCTATCTATCTATCTATCTATCTATCTATCTATCTATCTATCTATCTATCTATCTATCTATCTATATATA
>NC_069003.1:28770501-28771897 GCF_001194135.2 Octopus bimaculoides
ATCCAAGGGGGAGGAAGAATACATAAAAATCCATCTTGACATAGCCAAGTCTATATATATAAATCTAAACCTTTATATATATATATATATATATATATATATATATATATACTCCCCCACGCGCACATGCATACATACATACATACATACATACATACATATCAATGTGATGAATGTTGTTTGCAACACTGCTGATGTGAAGTCCTGTTTTGAACGAGCTTTTCTTTTATCTTGAGAAGATGGTTTTGTCAATAAGACATACATCCACTTATTTTATTTTATAGTTTGTTTTATTAGCAAACTGCACGTTGAAATTACTTTATCGGAAATTTTAAATCCGAAGACCTCCAGTATCCGCAAAACCTTTCATGCTGACATGACATGCCACAAATGGGAGAGTTCAGAACAGGTCATGTATTGTTATGACACGTAACCTCTCCTACCCTAGCTTCTGCTTCCTGGGATTCAGTGAGATGGCCGAATAGGGGCAGTTCGTTTTCAGTAGTCGTCACAGTAAAACATTCACTTGCTACTCATTGTGATTACGCTTGTTTTTGGCCTGTAGTTTGAAGATATTGTTGAAAATGTCGAAAACACACGGAGATTCACCTATGCATAAAATTGGAAAGGAAAAGATGAGGCATGTAATGATGACATGATATCTGCCGTTCATGACATGTTGAGGAACTGCATGAAAGCCTCCTCAAAAATGAGATCTAAACATTGCAATACCTATGGAAGTAGTGTGTTCACTGCTAGGGGGACTATGTTGAAAAAAAAAAAACCTCATTTGCTCACATTCCATGAAAATATCTTGACACCCAATGATCTTTTTAACCGACCCTTGTATATACGTATATATATAAAGCATACAACTGTGTAATGCATCAGGTAAATGTGACTGCTTATACGTGCTTCTAAATATATTCATAAGTGCAAGGAAACTTAATATTTAATATTTTTCAAACATTTGACAACGAGGAGTTGTTCGGTACTCTCACTTACCATACTCTAAGATGGCGTTATATATCAAAGGATTTCTTTCCTCGTTTTAAGAGTATAAAAAAGAAAGTGTAGATACTCATTCAATATGTACGTATTTTTAAAGGAAGTAAAATATTTGAGATCTACAACACATATATATCTGTGTCAATATTTATATCAACGCATTTATATTATATATAATATATGTTTATTATTGAAAATGTAAATATGTATATATATATATATATATGTAAATACGCAGTAAAGAAGAATTTATAAACATGGAAAACTTTTGTCTGTTTACCTTGCTTCTTTCGCTGTATTTCCCTTGCTCTCATTTCAATATCTCTATATCTTTCGTTATTTCTCTCCCACTCCGTACAAATGCGTATATGTATGCATGCATATATAT
>NC_069003.1:28773021-28775946 GCF_001194135.2 Octopus bimaculoides
TATATTAGTGTATATACACTTATATACATATATGTGTGTATATGTATGTGTGTGTGTGTATGCGTGTTGTACATGTACATTAATATACACATGTGTATGTATTCAAACATATATATTCGCATACCTTTGGTATCTGTGTGTTTTGTACGTGTATACGTGTGTACGCATCTGTGTGCGTGTGTGTGTGAGTGTGTGTGTGTGAGTGTGTGTGTGTGTGTGTGTGTGCGTGTGCTAGCCTGTGTGCATGTATGTATACGTACACATGTATTTAAAAATCTCTGTCTATATATATGTATGTCTGTATATATGTATATGTATATATTGCGTATGTATATGTGAGTATATCTATATCTATCTATCTATCTATCTATCTATCTATATATATATATATCTATCCATCTATCTGTCTATATATGTCTCTCTCTACCTCTCTATATATGCTATTGATAATATCTAAAAGTTGAACAAGTATCTTCGTGCACTTTTCTTGACTGTGGGACAGTGGCTATATATATATTTTAAATTGGTACATCATGCAATGCGTTCAGTCCTTTCAGACCGCTTGTGGTGCAATGCGAGTGGCATTTAACTGTTATCACTAAGCGGTCTTCTAACCATGTGGTAGCTTTCACCTGTGTTGTTTGTAATTTCGTGTTGCATTGTTATTAGAATAGAGATTTTCTAGACGACACAATTCTGCAACCAAATCAAATACATCAACCTGAATTTCATTATTAATATGTCACTTTGTGTGTTACTAATAAAGAAAAGTAAATTGCCTTAGGATAAAACAAAAAGAATTTAAAATTAACTTTGAAGATTGGCATATTCAGCACAATGACGTAATTATTCCCTTACTATCTATTAGTTCTTGACCATCAAATTCTGAGATCATATCTTGCTGAGTTTTAGTTCATCAATGTGAGATCGGCAAAATATATGCCAGACGAGTTGCGGATTTATTGCGGATTTATTGTGGGCTGATAATGTATTTTACTTACATGTGGCGGTTTGATCACATTGCTGACCACCAGTAATAGCCAGTAATAAAACAAAATCCTTGTTCAAAGGACAACTGGCACCAAGTTCGAATGGACGTGTATAAAATATTAGTAGTTTGACAAGCTGGTTCAATATTTGTTCGCCGTATACAAATGATATTTTATAGAGGGAAGACATTTTCTAGTATATTGCATATATTTCGATAAATGTTTATATAATGAGTGGTTTTCTTGGGAATTATCAATTTCGTATTGAATATATGACACCAAATATTGTTTCGGAAATAAAATGACTTCGAGAGGAGACTCTTCACCAAGTATTCTCTCAATTATCTACGAATAATTTTCTTGTCACGTCACATAGAGACAAACTGTCTCATTAAACAAACTGACTGACTGAAAATTTGCCACTTATTCTTCTACACCGAGTAATTAATAATAAGATTCTTTTATTTCTACTTCAGTTGTCATGGCTGTGTAGTAAGAAGTTACCTCCCTAACCACAAGGTTATGGGTTCAGTCCCACTGTGTGGCAGCTCGGGTTCGTGTCTTCTACTATAGTCTCAAGCCGACCAAACCCTTGTGAGTGTGTTTGGTAGACGGAAATCGAAATTAGCCCGTCGCATATAAACTTTCACTTATTTCAGTCATTGACTGCGGCCATGCTGGAACACACACACACACACACACACACACACACATACATATATATATATATGTATATATATATATATATATATATATATATATATATATATATATATATATATATATATATATATATATATTTATATACTCGTGGTTATTTGTGTGTACGCGCGCGCGTGCGTATGAAAATCGGTGTTGTTGAGTTTACATTTCCGTGAATTTAGCTGTTTGGCAAAAGAGTCACCTAGAATAAGTACTTGACTTTAAAAAATAAAAAAAACGCAAAGAATATATACTATGGTAATTCATTCGACAGTGAGGTCTTGAAGGCGGTACCCTAGCATGCCCGCAGTTTACTGAGAGAAACAAGTAAAAAGATAAAGGATGAATAACATACAGCCCATGTTTCACTTTGAGATCTAAAAGGATTGAAACATACATGGTGTTGTCTCACCTGCTTGCCGAAATTATTGTATACAATCACTATAATTTATCGTCACAGTATAATTATACGCCTAATTACTTTTGATGTTTAATTCATATTATAAATCAGCACTAAATTCTCTATATATTTTCTGCCCGTTTATCACTTTGTATCACAACATGAATATGTCTTCCGCGATTTAAATGTGCCATCACTTAAATAGGATTATACTATTTCTCATGGCTCTCAGCCTAATTTTCTTTTAATCCCTCTGTCTGTATGTATCTCTATATACCAGTCTGGACTAATTATTATTACTAATCCGGTTTAAAATACAGCCTGTTCAATATATTAGTACTACCTGAATTACTTGGTTATCTATCTATCTATCTGTCTATCTGTCTATCTATCTATCTATCTATCTATCTATCTATCTATCTATCTATCTATCTATCTATCTATTCCTGTGTATCTGTCTATCTCTCTTCCCCCCTCTCTCTCTTCGTCATATAAATATATATACATTGATATGAAGTACCAATTTACTATTATCTGTTATAGAAATATGAGCAACGGCCACAAGTTGACTTAAACTTTTGGAACCAAATAGATGTTAATTTATGCCATAATTTAAGCTGTTAGCTTGCATATTGACTGCAGTCAATAATAACCATCTAGCAAAGAATATACATGATTGCTTAAAGTTTGCCTATAGTGGAAGTGACTCAAAGTCTAAGTATAGTATCAACTTTTTACCGTAATAATTGATTGTATTGTATATATACTTCCATTATTAAGAATATTGTACAAAGAATGAGTATGTATATGCATGCGCATATATGAATATATATA
>NC_069003.1:28776517-28777291 GCF_001194135.2 Octopus bimaculoides
TGTGTGTGTGTATGTGTGTGTGTGTGTGTGTGTGTGTATGTGTGTGTGTGTGTGTGTGTGTGTGTGTGTATGTATATATATATATAAGTTGTATGGGGTAAATCCCTTTGAGCCTAAACATCTACACAGTTGTTTCATTCAAATAGACACATATTGTGTGCATCAAATACGCTTGAGTAATTGTGTACATGCACTTCTTAAATATTTCACTTAGAATATTTATAATTGCATATTGGGGATTAACCTGCTTATCTATTATGCGCGCGCGCAAGTGTGTATGTGTATGTATGTGTGATTGAGTGAGTATGCGTATGTATGCGTATGTGTGTATATGCATGTATGTAAAACAAAGTGTAAATATTGGTTTGAAAAACGTTTTTAAATATGTGCTTCGATATCTACTGTTACCAACCATCAAAAAAGAAAAAAATTGCGTTTGATCGAAAGTTATAAATTCTAATGATATCAACTATATACACTTGTGTATGTATGTATACATGTATGTGAGCGTGTATTTACGTGTGTGTGTGTGCACGCGTTTTTGCATGTGTGTTTATTCTAGGCCGGCACAGCGTGGTTTATGAATAAGTATCCATATACTGTGTGATGTACGTTCAATAAATATATACCTTTAACATAACCGTGAAAATAGTACAACAGAATATTTTGAATCAATGCGAGATCACAAGACACATACTTTATTTAATGAATATCAGTCGTTTAGTGGACGAAATTACCATAAATAATAGTTCTAAGCTCTCTCTAATTATATAT
>NC_069003.1:28777958-28779396 GCF_001194135.2 Octopus bimaculoides
ACACACACACACACACACACACACACACACACACATACACACACACACATACATACATATATATATATATATATATATATACATACATATATACGACTGGATTCTTTCAACTTCCTTCTACCAAATCCACTCACAAAGCTTTGGTCAACCCGAGGCTATAGTAGAAGAGACATGCCCAAGGTGCCACGCAGTGGGAATGGACCCGGAACCATATGGTTGGTGGGAAAGCTACTTACCACACGACCATATATTTTTTTTTATATTCAGAGGAGCGTGCCCATCCAAGGTGTAGGGTCGTGGTGTTAGACCGGGAGACGTACTAAAATCTATCATCCAGGCAGGCTGTGTCAAGATTTGAGATCAAAGGGAAAAGAGGCGAATAAATGTTGTAAGAATTACGGCTGGTCGTTCATTTAACTCCGCCAATTTATTACTCTTTCCATTGCTATTTGTTTTTACCGTCTGCGATAAGCTCACATTCGAAAATCAATATGGGCAAGATTTGAACTCAAAAAGCAAAGCGTCAAATGCTACAACGATACAGACGTTTTGCTGCCAGTGGAAACGAAATACAATACAACACAAAACAGTGAAATTATTCAAATTGTTCCTTAAATTCAGTAATGCAACATAACGATAAAGTAGTTTTGTGATTTATTTTTCGTCAAGTGTATGTTTTTCTTACTACTCTACCAAAAAATGAAATATGGCAATGAATATTTCAGCAATACAGTCTCTAATTAAAGAAAAAGAAAACACGGCGAGGGAGACAGGAAGAAGAAAGGGAAAGGTGATAAAAATGGTGAAATATTACCTAAAAGATTCAATCAGTAGAAGAATTACTCCTACTCTAAATGTATTTCGATTTATTGAAAACAAGTCCTTCCATCCATAGAGACTATTTATTTTTGTTCTGGGTAAACTTTTACTAAAAAAGAAAAAAACGAAATTCTTCAGTCAGTAAAACAGTCGATTCTAATAAATGTCTGTTTTGCAGACTGAAGCTGTTTGTAAATTATACGTATTAGTTTCCGTTTAAATATTTATTGATATGCAACAATTGTGATAAAAACATTCTTCATCTTGTATGAAAATAATTCACTGAATCTTATCACCTTAGCTTCGTTTATGTGTAAGTTATTTCATCGAAATGTTACTTTAATGGTATGCCTAAAATTATTATGTAAGAATAAAAAGTTGCAGTTAGCACTTATCGTCTGCTACAAACACTACTAAGATGTAGACGTGTAGAAATGTGAGTCCATTTATATAGTTACACTGTCTACAAGAAATAATCCTCAAATCACCCCAAAAAAAAGACTCATCATAATGAATATATTAAGTACAACTGTATGTAAATATTACAGACATATATACATAAACAAATGTGTATATGTATATATACACACACACATGCATATATATATATATATATATA
>NC_069003.1:28779508-28788051 GCF_001194135.2 Octopus bimaculoides
AGAGAGAGAGAGAGAGAGAGAGAGAGAGAGAGAGAGAGAGACAGAGACAGAGAGAGAGATGTGTGTGTGTGTGTGTGTGTGTATATATATTCTGTTATTGTTTTTTTTCTTTTACATGTGTCAGTATTTAGACTCAGACATGCTGGGGAACCGACTTGATGAATTTTAGTCGATCAAAATGCTCCAAGTACTTCAAAATCTGGTACTTATCGCTCTCTTTTGTTACGGGGATGTAAACACACCATCACCGGTTGTCAGGTAGTGGTGGGAGACAAGCACAGACAATAACACACACACAAACATACACATACACGTATATATGTATATATACATACATATTTATATATAACTGGAGGCGCAATGTCCAGATTTTAGGTCAGCGAACTCGCAGTCATAGGATCACTGATAGACCACCGGTGAGTCCACTGGAACAAATGGATGCATCCTGATTTGGGTAATGTAGTTTCATCCGTATTTAAGAAATATCATATTTATTTCATTCACTTACATAAATTGTCCATTTTTGATTGAACGACAGAACAATATCTCAGTAGAAATATTCCAAGCCTCAACAGAATTATGGCCATGTATGGCATGAATGCAAGCAATGATAGGATTGCTCAAGGCCTTTCTACTTAAAAAAAAAATTGCAGATCTGTCTAGAAATTTTCCTGAAGCAATAAGAAATGATTCACAAGCTGCATGCAAAACTGCTTTTATCAATCTAAAGAATACATGACATAACGTATGCGAAGACACTGCTACAATGCAGGCCAAAAGCCCGCACAATCATCATTACACTAGAGTTTTATCCTTCATTTGTTTGCAATTTTCCAGTGTGTTCGAAATGAAATTCATGCTGACACAATAGCAGAAACAAATGTTTCTCTTGAATTTATATGCTACCAAAATGGCACCCTCTAGAAGCTATAACTGGTACACATGCAAAGATGCCATTATTTTTCTACTTGGTGGTAACGAAGAATTTTATCAAACTGCCAGAATGTTATTAAACAAGTTTCCAGCAGAGAATAACCACCAATAAGCATTCATAGAACTTATAACCCTATCATGTACCCCTATATTTTGTCTTGTGATTTGAGGCTGTTAACACAATATAATTAACCAAAGAGGGAATAAAACAAATAACATGTCTTCAAATTTATTCTTTTCTTATCACAGAAAACAAACAAACTGATTCTGTATAATATATGACACTAAGGAACTACGTGCGTTAGAGCAGTCATATGTAGACCAATATGCAGATATCCATTCTTATCGTAGGCAGCATATTCAACACAATATAAAGGCCCTAAAAGCAGATCCGTATAAAGATTTGGCAGATAAAACTTTGGAAGTGAGGTTGATCGGCCTGGAAGATGATAAGCTCTCTCCAACATATTCAGAGGCAGTCTATGATATATGACAAAACACTAGCAACATCGGAAAGAAATCTGAAAAACAAAGACAATATCATTTGTGACATTGGCTTGTGTCTAAATGGAACAAAATGAGAAAAAACTAAACTGAGGTAAATCGTCCTAAAATAATTACACACATTTTGAAACTAAAGGGGTATGGATTTCAACCAGATTTCAAATTTGTGATTTTAGCGATAGTAATAGTACACATGTGCAGAATTTAATTTTGCAAACAGGGTAAAACTGATTGTCAATTTATTTGATATCAGAAATCAGCTAGAAATCAGTCAGAAATGAGAATAACAGTAAAGTTAATGAGTGTCCAATTCTTTCGAAGTCTCTTTGCATTTAAACTGAATATATTTCATATTAAAGTCAGCATTTCAAACTGAAAAACAATTTAAATGTGAAGTTTTCTCTTTTTGCCTTCAATAAAAGTAAGGGCCTCAAAGTATCGACACTAAAAAACTACAACGCAGAAAGAATAAAATTTGATGCATTCCTGAAAGTACACACACACACACACACACACACACACACACACACACACGGACACGGACACACACACACGGACACGGACACGGATACACATACATACACACTTGTATATCATCAAACACATACACGTATTTATCATCAATTTGTGGCTCATAAATAAAAGCAACAGTTTTATATATCAATCGGTGTATATTTTATAATCTTGGCTTTTAAAGTTTGCTCTTAAGAAATGTTACATAAAACTTAGCATTTGAAGCGGTAGTCTTTTCATGGTAAGTCTCTTTCATTTTTCTCCACGTCTTCGCCGTTTTGCTCACCGAAAAAATGTCTGTGAATTTCAATGTATGTATGTATGTATATGTGTTCATATATATACATCTACATACACACAAGCACATACACACATATATAGACAGATACAAAGATATATATATTTATAGACAGATGGATAGGTAGATAGATATGGATATAAATATGTCAATATATATTGGTTAATATCTGAGTTATAAAATTAGGCGACAAAGTTAATTTATGCTACATACCGTCCTGTGTCATTGAGTTTCTAACTGTTTACTAAATCATTTTATTTCTCTATGCCGTTTAGCAGTCTACAAATTGTTTCATCAATAATACTTAAGTAAATGGTTCGATCAATAATACAGAAGTTATATTACTCGTCAAAGACGTGTCTACTCTCTTGAGGACCACAAAATAATAACACATTCTTGGTGAGTGAAAATAGAGAGGCGGTGGTGATAATCTACGACTGTTTAATATACCATTTATATTGGTTGTATTTATTCTTCATGTTTTTTTTTATTTATAAACGTTACGGAATACGGTAATACCTTTTAATTTAATACACCCTGTGCTTCAAAGTGCCCATTACATAAAGTGAAAATATTCCGCACATATTTTCCAAGTTACAAGGCATAATTGGAACTTGCACTGCGTCAATGTTGAGATATTTCTCAATTTCTCACATGCATCTACAATGCATTGGTTATCTCCGTTCTATTCTATGAGGCAGAAACGTGGTCCCTCTTGAATATCCTGACAGAGAATCAACGGCTTCGACAGCAGATCCCTAGGAACCATCCACAATATCAGATGGTACCTTTATGTTTCCAACAAAGGACTGCGTGCGTGCACGCATCATCCCGCAACCTCCCACCTCATAGCAATCCGTCGCTGGTACAGCCATGTACTTCGTCGCCTTGTTCTGTGTGAGTTGAGATATTCTGTATTGCCAGTTTCATCCGATCATCGCAACTATGAAGTTCAAAGATAGGTAGCATCGTAGAAGTTTCATTATATGAAAGCCGAAATCTGCTAAAAATTTTCATTATACGAGAACCGATATCAATTAAAAACTTCATATATTAAAATTATATTTTAGATTTGAGAGTTGAAAAATGTATTCTTTGCATGCAAGTTTTATAGATAGAATTACAAAGTAATGATGTCCATTAATCCTTATTGATATATTGTAATAACAATAACAAACTCCAGAATAAGCTACAAGTTGCACTGTTATTAATATGTCGAGATAGTTTTCAGTTTACAACAATAAAGCTAATATATTATAATATATTATTCGGTGTTTGTCGCAATTTACATGCTTATTTACAAGCTTATTTACATTATACAATATGCTAAGGGTACACTTTCAATAGTATTACGTGGTTCATAATATAAGACACAGGCTTTGATAAAAAAGATAAACACTTTGTAGTATTTTACGAGCTGTAGTAAACACCAATATTTACATTTCACATAACAATTCACCTTGGATATGCTGCATCATCAATCGTTGAATTGTCATCATACGTTTGGGAAACTTAAATTTAATCTCTAGCTTTGGCGTGCTCATAAGACAAATGTGATAATAAATTTGTCTATGTATTCAACAATAAAGGAAGCTTCAACAAGCGTGTTAGCTATTTCCGCCTCCACTGATGCATTCAAAACTACTGATCTGTAAGATCTAATATTATTCTTAAAATTGGATAGGAAGGATAACCTAGCTTCCAGTTATTTCATGAAATGACACCGCTGCGGCAAGACGTTACTAAATGAGATATCGCTGAATTTCTCAGTAAGAAAGTACTTTGCTGTACAAAACCAATATACTGAGTTAAATTCTGTTGTTGGCATTCCGTCGCTTACGACCTCGAGGGTTCCAGTTGATCCGATCAACGGAACAGCCTGCTCGTGAAATTAACGTGCAAGTAGCTGAGCACTTCACAGACACGTGTACCCTTAACGTAGTTCTCGGGGATATTCAGCGTGACACAGTGTGACAAGGCTGACCCTTTGAATTACAGGCACAACACAGGAAACATATTCCACCTTTATTTCACAAAAAGTTAAATTATTTGTTTTAGACAGTGACATTATGGTGTCATGCTTTCCTTGCAATATTACTATTATGAAACCTAAGGCGGCAAGCTAGCAGAATCGTTAGCACGCTGGGCAGAATGTTCAGCGGTTTTCCGTCCGTCTTTAGGTTCAAATTCCACCAAGGTCGACTTTGCCTTTTATACTATCCGGGTCAATAAATAAAGTACCAGTGAGACACTGTCGTCGATGTAATCGATAAATACCCTCCCACCAAAATTTCAGGCCTCGTGTCTTTAGTAGAAACATTATTATTGTGATACCTAAGGCGGCGTGCTGGTAGAATTGTTAGCACGCCTGGCGAAGTGTTTGGCGGTTTTTCGTCCGTCTTTACGTTCTGGATTCAAATTCCGCCTCGGTCGACTGTGCTTTTCACCCTTTCGGGGTCACTAATTTAAGTACCTGTGGAACACTGGGGTCGGTGTAATCGATTTATTTCTCACCCGAAATTGCTAGCCTTGTACAAAAATTTCAAATTGTTATTATGATACCAAGGGGGTAAATTGGCAAAATCATTACCATGCCGGGAAAAATGCTTAGCGACATTTCTCGTCCCAATTTACGTTTTGAGTTCAAATTCTGCTGCGGTCGACTTTGCCATGCAACCTCTCCGGGTCGATGAAATAATTACCAGCTATGCATTGGGGTCGATGAAATCGATTAGCTCCTCCCCTATATTTCTCTCTTTGGCCTAGAGTAGAGAAGATTATTGCGATACCTCCTGGTATTTCCATCAACTTGCATTACATTTTACATTTCCATAGCAGCTCTAACTATTTTCTACATCGCTTCGTCTTAAGTTATTTATTCCTCGCTTTCCTTCTACTTCGCTTTCATTTTCCTATTATATTCGCAATTGTCTTTGATTCTCAGAACATTTGTTTCTTCGCACGTCGCTCTGCTATAAGCAACTTTTATTCTCACTTTCTGGCCTCATTTCTTTTCTCTCTCTTTGATCTTCAGTTTCATTTTGCATTCTAGTAATCGCATTGTGTATTGCATGTGCACTTAGACTCTCTCCTTCATTAACAACTGTCTCTGATCTTCTCTCTTTACCCTTTCTTTATCTCTCTCGTTCTATCTATCTATCTATCTATCTATCTATCTATATATCTATCTATCTATCTACCTACCTATCTATCGATCTAGCTATCTATTTTTTTTATCAGACTAGCCCCGAGGGTCTCTTGAAACAAGACTAATAAGACTGCAATTCATTTTTAATTCTGAAATTGCATCATACGCTCATATTTCAAACACATATACTCGTTACACATTGAATTATTGACGTCTATATATATATTTTTTATTTCTCGACATAAAAGTAAAAATACTTTCCTTCTTAAGTCCCATGCTGTTAACGAAAATGAATTCGCTCGTATAGGGAATAGTAACCGTGACGTCAATGCATCAATAGTTTTCCACCAACTCTCTCTTAGCCTTTAGCCAAACATAATTGTATATACGCATATACAATACCTACATACATTCTTACATTTGTGTGTACATGCATCTATGCATGCATACATACATAAATACATACATACGTACATGCATACATATACAAATACATACATACAAAAATAAATACGTTCATACATATATATCCATTAATACATACATACACACGTAAATACATAAACACATATACACATAAATACATACATACGTACATACATACATACAAACGCTCATGGATGCATGCACACGCGTAATTAAAATTATCAATACATATAGCTTTAGTTAAAAGGTTGGATGAAAACAAAGTTAAGTGATGCCCAACGTTACGACAATATAGAGAAAATTTCAATTCATAGAAACACTATTTCCAAACAGAGCTCGATAACAGCACAAAGATAGAAAAATAGATGGATGGATGGATGGATGGATGGATGGATGGATAAACAGACAGACAGACAGACAAACATACATAAATAGATAGATAGCTGGATAGATAATTAGATAGATAGATAGGTAGATAGATTAATAGTTGGAAAAAGAAAGAAAGAAAGAAAGAAAGAGAGAGAGACAGAGAGCTGCATAAATAAATAGACTGAGAGATATGGAGAGAATGTGAGAATAAATCAAGCCGAAGTATGTAACAGAGACATTAAGTATGTTTTGGGAAGTTTATGGCGACGAAGTAATGGATCGTACGCAATGTTTCGGGAAGCATGGGCGCTTCAAAAGCAGAAGAACATACGTCCCTTAAAGACTATGAGCTATCTGCAAGACCTGCCATGAGCGTCCACCCCTGGAAATGTGGAGAAAATTCATCGATTTGTGCATTCGGTGAGAGCGAACATATCTTTGGTGCGCGAATAATTAGATTCTTCACGACCACCGTGCACTCTATCACCGAGCTATCCTCACTTGTGAGTTTCTCGCTAACTGCAACATGTTATTACTTGCGCAACCGCTCTATTCACCAGATTTAGTACCTGCAGTCTTCTGTCTCTTTCCCAAGATGAAAATGCAGCTCAAATGTCGCTGTTATAAACACCGTTGTCAAGATCCAGAGCGTATCGCAGAAGGTCCCCGACTCGCTTACGGAGTGAGAAGAATGTAAAGAGAAATATAATAGACTCAGTGATGATACAGAAAACGTAGCACATGTTTTTAGGAAGACTAATGGAGTATGGAAAGGCAAAGAGAAATTTAGAATTCGGAATGAGAGAAAGAAAGACTGAACGGAGCATGGGTAAAGAATATGGGAGCCATATATAGTTGTGAAAGGCAAAGTAAAATGAGGGAGGTGTACATTGATAGAGACAGTACAGAAGGTAAATCTTTGGGGTGGTAGAATGGGGAATTACGAGGTGATATCAAGTAGTTCCCGGATTAGTTATGTTTAATAATGAATTATTATTTACCTAAGCTTTAACCATCATCGCCTTTGAAATAATCACTTTACAGCAATATGGTGGTCCCAACCGTCGTCACACTTTTGGAATCCTTCCTGGAAGTCGCTTTCCGTAAGCGATATGGTGGAAAACACAAACACACACAGACACACACATGCACACACACACACACACACACACACACACACACACACACACACACACACACACACACACACACACACACACACACACACACACAATTCGCTTCGGCACTGCAATACAAATAGCTTATATTTCTAAACGAAAGGATAGTCGAAAACAGGGCGATAATAAGAAGAGAGAGCAAAGGAACAAAGGAATAAGTTATAAATGTCATTAGCTTGCAGCTGCTTCCACTACAGGATGCGATGGATTCATAGTTGAGTGCCTGATTAAGAGCTAACGGTATCAAGAAACTCTCAAATATGAAGTGCAATTTATTTGGGAAAAACAAATACATTTAGCCATAGATACAGGAAAACAGAGATGCGGAGGATGGAATCCAAGGGCTCCTAGCACAGTCAGAATTCGATTAATTCTAAGATGTAAATAATAATGGGTATAGACAAATGCAAAGAACGATTAAATATATCAGTAAGAACTCACAGACGCACATACACACAGATATCGAAAACGATTAATTTCTCTCATTAAAATCAGCCAGAGAAAGAAAATGGAAGGCAGCCATATAAAACGTTATTCTATAAATGTATTCCCCGACCTTTTAATATTCATTCATATTCGATCGCTTGCGAAAACAGGAAAAATGTTAATAATAATGATAAAAAGATAGGAAAATCAATCCCGTTATTATTATCAATTTCCCCCGTTTTCTTTATTGTTTTTCTTTAAATATACGTTTAGAGCATTTAACATAAACCTTCTAATTGAAGTTCTATTACAAGAATAAAATTAAACGGTTTACATCTTGAAAATACAAAGCTATGCACATTCAGGGTAAAAATGTTCAATATTAACGACATTTTCATTCGTGTGTAAAATAATAGTCTTAAGCAATTGACATAATGGTTAAAAAGAACATTAATTCATATTACCAGTCAAACAAACATAATTGGCAATAATAATTGCCTTGTTTGGAAATTAATTAGTTTACAGTAAGATTTAAACTATGAGTCTCAGTCACTTTCCCTCTCCCCGTTCCTCTGCTTCTCAGTTACACTACCATTTACATACAGGTGCACACTATGTGAACTTGTACGTATGTATATGAGCGTGTGTATGTGTGCAGGTATGTATTAATATACACACACATATGTACATATATATATAAACACACACTCTCACATATGCACACACGCATATGTGTATATAAATATAT
>NC_069003.1:28788123-28795149 GCF_001194135.2 Octopus bimaculoides
ATATATATATATATATATAGATTCACATATATATATAAACACACACTCTCACATATGCACACACGCATATGTGTATATAAATATATAAATATATGTATAACTACACATACATGCCTATTTTTTTCCTGTATGTAAATAAGTAGACATAAGTATCTAGTGGTGTTTGCCGATAGCGACATATAACTATTGTTACGAACTCCATGTGTTGTCTTCTGTTTCAGACAATGGATACGTGTAAGGAGCGAATATGTTAATGTTATATGCTTAGTTCTAAAGTTCCGTTCTGATATTTATTTTGAACACAGAGTGCAAACATAAGACACATGCGGAGGAAAACTTTACTGTTTGTCAAGACATCTGACTGATATATATGAAAATAACATTTTTGTATACGTGTGTATATATGCAGACTTTCGTATTTGTATGTGCAGATGTGCATATATATTTCCCTCTCTCCTCTCGATTTTCTGCATATGAAATACTGTGTATTTTATGCGATATGAAGCATTTGATAAGATAGTACTTCTCATCCAAGAAATCCTGTTGGTCCCGAAGGAACGCCTTTCAAAATATGCTTAAATAGGTTTGACAGAAAGCTACAATGAACAACAGGGATCAAGTTGAAGCATTAACATGTGACCATGTGTCTTACACATCGTATGCAAATACTGCAGTAAGACCTATACAACTATCTTTAGATTAATGTAGAAAGAAACAAAGTAAAAATTGTTGAATTATTAAGAAATGGATGTGCAGCCAAAAATTAGACATTTCCGAAGCTGCAATATTTTGTCATTGATAATGCTTTTTTAACATAATGTCTTATAATTCTAATAATAATAAATGGGTATATTTCACACATCACAATATCTATATTTAATCAATTAAAAAAGCTACTATAATTTTATTTCCTTTTCTGTTATTTTGTCTTTCATACAATATGATTCTGGCTATAATAACTTTCTTTTATATTGTAATCTTATAAAATATTCTAATTCAGAAGATATGAAATATAATTTACGCCAACCTTATTGTTGAGTGGAAACAATCTTTACAATCTTTTGTTTCTTTCTTAAGTTCGTTTCTTTTTTCAAACTATTATTCATCTCATTTCATCAAATGCGTGAAAAGTTCATTAATAACTTTTCTTGAGGTGAAACACGTTAACGGAAATTTGAGATGGAATTGCGTAAGAAGTGAGATAATATGAATAAAAGTTGTTTAATATAAAGATAGGGTTTATGAATAAAATTCTGTCAGACATTATTATTTTGAAAACATTCAACGAATACATGAGAATTTTTACACAAATGTTATTGTTGTATCTTTAAACTTAAAGAATAATTCCATATTTCACCATCCATTTAAAACATATTTATGGGAACGGAATAAATTGTGAATACATAGACGCAAGACATATATACAAATATCTGTATATGCGTATGTGTGTGTTATACATGCATATACACTTATATATGAAAGGATGAATGGGTGTCTGTAGGCGATTGTGTGTGGGCATGTACGGTGGCTGCAACTCATTGTTTCGTTGTTTTCTGAAAACAGCACGAGTTTGGCTTTTTCATTGAATGTTTCGACTCCTTCGGCTTCGACTAGCCGTAGTAAGCTACACTACACTAGACGATTTGGCAAATATGTGCTATACACCTTTCTGATCTGACCCAAATTAACTTTCGCATGTGATCCAACTTAACTTAGTCCAGAAGAGATTGTCTTCATTTTAATAGTTCACCACCAATTGGCGCACCTCCAAGCGGCATTTCATCCGTCTTTTCAAATATAGAGTAGCTGCAGGCTATATATATATATATAAGTGCGTGTGTGTCTGTGTGTGTATACATGTCTGTCTGTTTCTTAATGACCCATCAGCTTCTGATGGCATCTGTTAAGATAGAAAGGGCGGCCAAATCTTCGTGAAATCTCACATGTGTCATCTAAGGAAAGGATACACTAAAACAATTTATCTTAGTTACCTTTAATCATGCAGCATTTTCTAAATAGCATTGCCTTGATTGCAGCTCTGCTCCATTAGGATTGATATTGTCTGAAACCTAACTAACAACAACCCATCATTTGGCGAAATCGATCTGGGTAGATAACTATTTACCTGATCACTAAGCATGTTAGAAAGAGTAGTCCGATTCCCCGAACGCAAATGACACTTTCACGTCCTAAATGCGAAATGGTCTATTTGGATAATCTAGTTTTCGATATACTTCTAAAACGTTGGGCAGCAATGGAGAGGCAAAGCTTCCGTCTGGTTAAAGAGTATCACCTACCAGAATCAATACCAACAAAGTGATCAAGAATTTGCTATCATGAATACATTAGTTTCAAATTTTGACACAAGGTCAGCAACTTCGAGGAAGTGGTTAAGTCATTTATATTGACCCCAGTGCTCAACTGTTACTTATTGTATCCACGCCGAAAGGATGAAAGGCAAAGTCGACATCAGCGGAATTTGAACTCAGTAGCGATTATGCCAGCACACCGCCCCAAAAGGCATCTTGAATATGTCGCCAGTTACATATTGAAAAACTACATTACCATTCACACACACACACACACACACACACACACACACACACACACACACACACACACACACACACACACACACACACACACACACACACACACACACACACACACACACACACACACAAACACACACTTACACAAACATACACACACATGCACACACGCACACACACGCATACATTGTTTTCTCTAACACCTGCGTTTTATGATATTTTATTATTAATTCATTATTAATATTGTTCACCTTCTTGATACTGTAATTTAGTCTTCAATGTTTCTGACAACGAACGATCCACCATAATAACCATTCCATAACTCTTCCACTTCTGAAATTCACTTTACCTTTCTGTTTTTCTCACTTAGTTATTCTATTAATGTTATTGACCTCACATTTCCTTTCACCTCCCATTCAAAAATGATTACCCTTGTTTTTCTTGTTGTAACGCATTATTATACATCACTGATATAATGTTTTAAAATACATATTTGTGGAAGTCATATAGACAACAGAGTGTGTTATAAAGAAACTTAATTTTTTTTTGTGTAAAACGTATGTCGGAAAAAAAAGATGAGGAAACGGCTGTATATTATGTTTCGGCACATTTACACATCTTTGACTGTAGCAGCAGACGATTTTTAACTATCCATGAGCACATTGTGGTGTAAATTACACAAAAATGACAATAACACTCACATCTCATTTTAACATATATTTACGAAAATTACATAAAAAATATCTTGAAATACTAAAGAGTAAATGTATTCAATAAAATCGCCATTTGCTTCAATGCTGCCAATTTGCAAAAAGCTGTCATGGAAAAATAAGAGGAGCCCAACAGGAATGAAAATAAAATTATAAACCAAATTCAAAATTTAGATACCTTTAACACATATTAAACATGATAAACACAAATAAAAGTGAGTTTTAAAAATGCATCCGATTTCACTCAAATCATCATTAATTCTAGGACACCTTGTATTTACACGTCTGATTAAAGAGGGGACGAAACATGGGGACGGACTAATTGCAGGTGGTGAGCATAGCTTCCGGAAGTGCTCACGCTTCCGGTCTGTTTTTTGTATGAACATTTTGCATTATATAGTTCAGATATGGATGACGGAGAAAGCGGAAACGCTGCCGGGTCGTACTGCTTAACGCAGGATTGGTAACGTGAAACATCAACAGGGTACTTCTAGAGAATAGATGAATGGGTTTGTTGTGCCGTTACCTACCCGCACACACGCACATGGCCCAGTGGAGCGCGGGATGATAACATGAAGTATCAACAGGGTGCCGACAAAAATTTTAATGTTCTCATTTCCTCTGCCAAATTGGAGAAAAAAGTTTTCATGAAATATTATACGCCACTTATAATGCACAAGTAGTGTCAATATTTTATCTTCGGAAAATGGCCTAAAACAAAGATAAAACCCAGTGCAATATACTCAAATCTGATTAATCTGCATTTCTTTGAGGGGGTGGTCGGTGACATAGTCGATGTCGGAATTTTTTGTAGTCGACAGTAATTCGAGGAACCTAATTAATGTTTGTTGCAAATTTATAGGAAAGCGACTGGATACACTTCAAGTTACGGACCTTAACGCTGCGGAAATGCCTTTAAAATGCAGATTATCTGCTCCTGGGCCTGCATTATGCAAGAATTTGACAATTGCTTTGACCCATGACACTTCATGATCCCTGTGTAATGCATGTGTAAAATTTCATTAAAATCGGTTGGGTGGATCTCGAGTTTTAACGACAGGATAAACACACACACACACACACACACACACACATACATATATATATATATATATACTCATAATTTGCAAATAACAGAAGTGAAAGTAAACTGTATGGCGAATTTACATATTTGACACTTTCGAAACACCAGGATTAATAAAGTGTGTTGGTTCGTTTGCTCAGTGTACTATGCAACTTATTACAATTTTGGTTACAAGACAAAAAAATCAAAAACAAAAACAAACAAAAACAAGAAACAAAACTAAACAAGCAATAGCTATGTTCTGTAGTGCAACTGAACAAAACACTTTTAACTCTATAATTTAATGGTCAAGCAAATTTCTATGTAGGTGATAAACCTATAAATTATGCTATAAAGTTTACTTTGATTTTGATATCATTTGTTCTTATAAGTAACGTGTTTGAAACTAAGTGATGTTACTATGCAGTTTCTGACGAACACTGGGAAATTAGTTGAAACGTATGCAGTCATCCTAACACATAGTATTGGTTGAAATCTTAAAACAATCCTCTATATTCGCATGGGATGTGTGTGTGTGTGTGTGTGTGTGTATTTATACATATGTTCGTACAACATATATTTGTCTGTGTGTGAGTGTAGACAACAGTGTGTTGTACGCATACACACACACACACACACACACACACACACACACACACACACACACACACACACACACACACACACATATATATATATATATATATATATATATATATCTGTGTGGGTTGATTTCTACAAATGACGAATGATTGTTGATCCAAATACACACCAATTATTTCAATTTCAAAAGAATTAGCTTTTGATTTTTGAAGGAATAAATTAGAGATGAAACGATACAGTAACTCCTATAAATATTGAAGTGATTTCTCAGAATTAGACGCGCATTTCACTGAATTCCAGCCACTAACCCAACATACACTGAAACAACTGAACAATATTTTCTTCCACTGTCTTTTGATAGTTTTCATTGAAGTGTAATCAAAGGAATTCAATATAAAATCTGCTGTTTACAGGATATATCAATAGTTCTTTTGATCCGCCTAACTACATTCAATGATAGTTTGTGTTTTTTTATTGCTAGGAGGGCTTTAGTCGAATGCATCGCTTACATTATTTGATTGGGTACTTTATTTTATAAGCATTGAAATGGGAAAAAGCTGAGCTAGCCTCAACGATGTTTGAACATGAGTATGATAATTGTTGGAAAAAAAGTAGAGCAAAATTCTGTATCCAGACTTTCTAAACTTTCTGCCCTAGCATTTCCCTACTTCATTATGGTTTCAAATTTTGACAAAAGCCTATAAATTTCGGGTTGGAGTTAAGTCAATTCCATGGACCGCAGTTCCTCACTAGTTCTTAACTTATTGACCCTGGAGGAATGAAAGTCAAAGTCATTTTCGGTGGAGTTTGAACTCAGAACTTAAAGACGGCTGAAATGTCGATAATTCTATAAGTGTATGAATGTTAACATAATATTGATTTCTAGTTTAGATATAATGCTACGTAGTTAGTAGGAGGTATCAGACTAATATATCGACCGCACTACTTGACTTATACTCTGAATCTTGAGATGACAACAGACAGATATTATTTTGGAACAATTTGAACCTAAAACAACGTAAACAAACACCACAATATTCTTTGTAAAATGTTCGACCGATTCTGCAACTCCATCACCCAAATGACTAATATATTACTAAATATTTTTATTGCTGCCAGAAGAAGTAAATACTTATTGCATATTCTGAGCTAAGATATGTTTAGTAAATAATATATTAGGCTATTTAAAGAGCAGTTTAGGACTGAAAGTAGAAAACATAAAAAGAAACAACTGCAACGTTGTGCAAAGTCAGAGAAAGGTCGAAATTATAAACACGAGGAATACTCATATATCTTCCCAGCTATAAATCAACTGTAAACGTTTCGTGATATTTGATAAACCATATAAAGATATTGGGTTTATTAAATGATGGAGTGCATACAAAAACTGTATTAAATCGATATTCAGTTCCAGACACCAATATTATGCATTTTGAATTAGAAATAATAGACCATAAAAGGACGAAAAAAGTTGTAGTTTGGAAATAATGGACGTAAAACGAATAGCAATGGTAATTGATAACTTGCGTAAAGATTCTTTACATCGAATATGTTCAATAAACGGGCCTGCGTGAGAGCTGTGCGTGCTTGGTTGCCCACTTAGAAATATTGGCCAATCTCCTAAAATCGTACCCTAATATCTTAAAAGAAAAACAGCCACATTGGCTAATGACGTATTATATGCTCTATATTTGAAAATCAGCAAAAAGAGAAAAAGGCTAGTATGGTATCAGTTGGCTTGCTTTTGATCAGTACTGCACTGCGCATCAAAAAGATTGTTCATAAGAACAGTGTAGTTCGCTTGAAGCATTGTAAGTACGAAAGTAGAAACAGAAAACGAAGATAAAGAAAGCTTCTGACAATGCAAAACGTTTTACAACCTTTATATTTCAGGGAAGAAAGATCTCCCTTCAGAAGTAAGCAGTCCAAAAGAGGAAAAAGAATTATCGTTAATTTTTTTCTTGGACTGTTTCCTTCTGAAGATAGGATTTTCGGTTGAAATGTAAAGGTTTTTGTAAATCTTTCAACATTGTTTGAAGTTTTCTTTACTTTCCTTGTCTTTTTTCTACTAATGCATTGTGTGTGAGTGTCTGTGTGT
>NC_069003.1:28795615-28799270 GCF_001194135.2 Octopus bimaculoides
ACGGAACAGCCTGCTCGTCAAATTAACGTGCAAGTGGCTGAGCACTCCACAGACACGTGTACCCTTAACGTAGTTCTCGGGGATATTCAGCGTGACAAGGATGACCCTTTGAATTACATGTACAACAGAAACAGGAAGTAAGAGAAAGTTGTGGTGAAAGAGTACAGCAGGGCTCGCCACCAGTCCCTGCCGGAGCCTCGTGGAGCTTTCTGTGTTTTCGCTCAATAAACACTCACAACGCCCGGTTTGGGAATCGAAACCGTGATCCTATGACCGCGAGTCCGCTGCCCTAAGCACTGGGCCATTGCGCCCCCACATAGCAACAGTACCGTACTAGTTATAAAAACAGTTAGTCGTCGTCTGTCTAGGTTGTTGAAATGTATTACTTGTCTTTACTTTTACTGTTTACTTTACATATAATAATAGCAGTGCCATTTGACTTAGTTCAATTAAACTATAGTGGACCAAAGCAACAGCGGATTCAACAATAACAACTCAAGCAATAAAAGCAGCAACAGCAACTACAAAACTTAAATGTACGAATGTGCAGAAGATCTAAATCTGTCTTTGTAACTTATTAATACAAAGCTAAAAGAAAACTAAATTTGAAATTTCTCTTATTTTTGCTTTGATTTCAGTTCATCACACTCGAATACGTTCTGAGGCTGTAGTTCTTGTGGTAAACGTCGTTACTTCTAATTTTGGTGTTTTTGCAGCTTCAGCTTTTATTCTAGTTGTTGTTGCTGCTGTAGCCGTTGTCGATGTCTGTCTTTTGCTTTTGCCGATCTTGTTACTAACGCTGCTGCTGTCGTTCCTGCTGTTCTTGTTTCTGTTGCTACTGTTACAGTCGATTGGTGTAGCTGTTTCTGTAGCAGGGTGTAAATTTTTATTTTTGATTTCTCAACACTTTCGTTATCGATGTTTAGCTTCATGTCAGCTCTGATCTTGTCACAGCATAATCAATGTCTTTACAGCCACCACCAATCTCCATATTTATACGTCAGCGACTATTTTGCTAATGTCTTCTTCCTTTCAATGGCAGCGAAGTGTGATTTGAGAGACAGTTTGCTTGCTAATCTTAGCAAATTAAGTTTCCACGTAAAGCTTGTCTCGTTGGTTCATAATCGAAATAATTAAATGACACGATGGGAGCTAATATAATTTGTTAATGAGGTTCGTAAAGTTAGTGGAATATTAGTTTTAATTCTGTGGGGTTTCCTATTGCTGGTCTTCTGCACAAGGGTATTCAGTTTGCAATAGTAGTAGTAGTAGTAGTAGTAGTAGTAGTAGTAGTAGTAGTAGTAGTAGTAATGATGAAGACGATGATGAGGTAATGATATTGAGATCGGTGCACTTGGCACCATCTCAAATGGAGCAATATGCTGGCATCGAATATTGCAAATACCAAACATATCAGGAAATATTGAGTTGGCAGCCATACTTAGAACAGTTCATACGTTGTAGAAAGTGTTGCATCTCTAAGCTGTGGAGTGCAGCTGAGACGTAACATAGTAAATCAGGAAAAGTTAAGTGAATAAATAAATAAATAAATATTAACATTGATGATTTGATTCAGATTCGTTCTTATTCCTGGTAGAATTTATGTGAGTAGCGGGTTATTAGTCGTAACCTTAGATATCCACAAGCTTTCAGTACTGTTTCAAGTGACTAAGACTCGCCTGATAATCTTTCCTGTCAATAATAGACAAACTTACTGTAAGAGTTCTACAGGGGACATTCTATTCTAATCCCCTTCAACCATTTCTCAATAACTGTACTTACAGTTCCCAATGCACCAATTACCACAGGCACAACATTCACAGTTTGCATACTCCAAATACTTGAAATTTCAAATTTTGAGGGATTATATATTTTTTACCGTTCATCCTCTTTCTTCTCAATCCCGGAATAAGACGGACATGATGGATCAATTAATAAGCAACGTCCCATTTCCTAGTCGATTATTATTGTTAATATTATTATTGGCTGCGAGAGCAGTGCATACCATCAAAGTGACACTGGGGTAAAATATACAAAGCCCAGTATACCCATCATGAGTACCTGTCTGATGAGGGTACACCAGGCACATGCATCACAACCGTATGTGGGCGACATTGACATCTCATATCAAGATAAACAGCGCATGAACTTGCAGGTGATGCCCAGTTAGAATTTTCTTCAGACCGAGTAGCCCATCCCACTTAAAAGGTCCCTGTATAAGGGTTGCTTAAGGATGTTGAATGAAACGCCCATGTTTTTAGAGGTGAACTATTCACACCCCAAAGAATTCCTCTCGACACATGGTTATGATGCTACCCCACTATTTCTGCTCGTAATCAGAGTACCGGCCTAATTAATCTGGTGATGGTACTAAGCCAAATAACGGGATGCCAAGTGACAGGAATTACTATAAGAAAAACATCTATACAGAGAAGCGTTCAGGACAGAAAATGACTCCGAAACGTAACAGGTAAATTTTTGACGAAATGCCAAACTAATAAAAACAACGCTGGAATATTTTTGAATGAAGAAAATAAAGTAACATTAATAAATATTTTGATGTGCCTTTGGTGCACTCCTATTTCTTTTGCTTTCCTTCGTTTTCTCTCTGACACTCCAGCAATAGCTGGAATTCTATGCGTTAGCTAGTTAGAATCTATCACTTACTTCGGGATATCTGGTTCTGATAGGGGAAGGGTCTTTTTTTTTTTTGCAGACAGGAGGTATGGTCTGCATGCTTTCAGCGTTAAGGGCCCCATTATGTTCACCCGAGAACCGAATGGCGCTATTAACTACAGCGTAGATATTAAGTTTGTTGTTCCAAAATAAGAATAACTGGAGGAATAAATATACAACATTAGACAAATATTTTGCACGATCAGATCTGAATGGGGATTAAGCAAAGCATAATATTTAGAAAGGTATCATTGTTCTGCAGGGAAAAATAATTGCTTGTCAATAATTACGGGTTTGAATAACTCCACGTAAATATTTGACACTGGAAGAGCCATGAGGTTTAAAACACTTACGCATATAAGATAATTGTCTTCAGTCGAAATGAAATGAAATTTTTGGAAAGCAGTTCGTGACAGTAACAATTATTTTTCTGTATATTACCGCATGAATTGTTTCTTTTTAATGCTACTCAGAAATGATACCCGAAGCGTGTAACAGATTCCATTATCATATATCTAATGCACGTATTATTTTCCTCTGACTGTTTTCTTTATTTTTGTATCTTCATTGAGGATATATATTTAATGATATGGAATTGTCAGGCATGATAAATAAACTTTTATAATGTATGCTGAATTCCCTTTCTTGCTTCTGAAGCAGTGACAAACTAATTAAAATTTATGACTTATATATATATATATATGTATATGTGCGCGTGCGCGCGTGAGTGCGTGTGTGCGTGCGTGCGTGCATGTGTACGTGTGCATTTTACACATATAAAACAAAAAGACTTATACTGAAAATGTATACATTGAACCATTTTAAAGTCACGCTTCAAAAGTTTTCAGATGTGCGTTGTTGGATAGAATTCAAATTTACATCATTTGATATTTCCTCATATTCTTTAAGAAAAAAAGAAACGATTTCCAATGCTTTTACTTGACTTTGTCTCACGTATTATACTTTGAGCACTGATATA
>NC_069003.1:28799684-28800976 GCF_001194135.2 Octopus bimaculoides
GGGAAAAAGGGGCAGTTCGATCAAAAGGGATCGAAAAAAAAAAGAAAAGGAAAGGCCGATCAATAGGGATCGTGTATCACACAGTAATGTTCTCGTGTAAAAAGAGGGGAGGACAGTTTAGGTTTAGCCGTGGAAGGAAAAGCCCACGGAAAAGACCACGGTAACCTTGGTCAATATTCTCATTGAAGAAACTATAACAGTAAGTGACTCTCTTTTGCCTTTTTGTTTTATTATTTTTTTCTTGTTCATAGGGTTATGCTCAAGATGGCTCCGTCGTTCACACGTGCCATCCTTGCTACATTCACCCATCTTTTTTTGAAGCATAGATAGATAGATAGATAAATAGATAGATCCTATTAACGGAACACCCTGATCGTGAAATTGACGTGCATGTGGCTGAGCACTCTACAGACACGTGTACTCTAAACGTAGTCCTCAGAGAGATTCAGTGTGACATAGAGTGCTTCAAGGCAGGTCGTTTGGAATACAGGTACTACTCATTTCTTCCAACTGTATGGACTGGAGTAACGTGAAATAAAATGTCTTGTTCAAGGACATAACGCGTGGCCGGGAATTGAACTCACGACTTTAGAATCGTTAGCAGAATACCCCAACTCCTTAGCTACACGCCTGCGTGTGTGTCTGTGTGTATGTGTGTACTATCTGTGTTTGTCGCCAGGGCCACCACTTCACAAACTGTGTGGGTGTATTTACATTCGCCGTAACTTAAAGGTTCAGCAAAATGCAACTATGGAATAAGAACCAGGCTTGAAATAAACTGGGGACGATTCATTTGACCAAAAACTCATCAATCCTGCGTCACGGTAAAACTGCACTATAATGAGTGAAACAAGTAAAAGATAAAAGATGGAAGATAAAAGATAAACATTAAATATAACTTTGTTATTAAAAACAAGAATTTTCTTGCGAAAACTCTTCCATTACTAATATCAACACTCTGGAACCTCAAATAACTTTTATATAAAGAACAAATATTACATCAGTTAACTTATAAACTCATTCCAACGTAGATACTAAAATATAATTCTACATTTATATATATGTATATTAAACACTGTGCTACGATATTTAACAATCAAAATGACTACTTTCATTACTTTCATTACTTTCATCCTGTCCAATTAAGTGATGTTATCTACCGAAATATCGGACAGATTTGTCGCCATTAAAGACATAATCAGAAATATAAGCGACCAGCAAAATATAAATTTGTATCTGTTATTCTCTGATCTCTTCTAAGTAATTACTCCCTTAATATATATATATATATA
>NC_069003.1:28801928-28805068 GCF_001194135.2 Octopus bimaculoides
ATGTATGTGAGTAGAAGTAGATTTGTGGTTCAATATCAAAACGTAATGAATTTATTTGAATAATGTGAAATCTTTGAAAGTTACTTCTTAATTCTAATTCAAAATTACGAATTTTGATGCAAATTTTCAATTATTTTTCTTTCGATATTTCCATTCTGTTACATGTTTGGATAATTTATCTTAGACACATCGGTTCGGAAATTGTGGATCAGTGAATTCTTTTATAAAACTATTCTTAGATATGTTAGAATTATTTATAATATGATTCATGTAACGACATATGATTATTTCCTTTTCCAGACACCCCCTAAAGAATGTTAGTATTCTTTTCTACTCTAGGTACAAGGCTCGACATTTTTGGGGAGGGCGGGGCAGTCGATTAGATCGACCCCAGTACGCAACTGGTACTTAAGTTGTCGAGCCCGAGAGGCAAAGTCGACCTCGGTGGAATTTGAACTAAGAACGTAAAGACAGACGAAATACCGCAATGCATTTTACCCGGCGCGCTAACGTCTCTGCCAACTCACCGCCTTCTTAACCATGATAATATTAACAAAGGTAGGATTCTGCCTAAGAAAAAACATCATTGATAATGACATTCTAATTTTGTAAATTATTACCAACATTAATATTTTACTTGACATAACATATTGTCCATTTGAATATTATATTCAGCAGAATATATTAATTTATACGTGATGTTTGTTGCCACTTAATCATGGCAGCTATAAAGAAACCGATGTTAATGATATTTTTAGCCTCAGGACGACGCCTTCTCCAGCTGGTTATTCGATTCAATCTGCACCCGATATATATTGCAAGCAGTGAACTCCTACAAGCTTCCCGCCACGGAACCACCAGACGGTACGGTTTCGCGCTCTTTGAGGTCATCCTGGGTAGCTGATACTCGCCTGCTTCAGATAGCAGTAGATTATCCAGCTCGCAATATTTAGAAATCAAGTGGGAGACACATTCACTGATATTGCAACAATCAAATTAGCTAGTTAGAAAATCTCTATAGGAGATGAAAGCAGTAACTATACTGAGAAGTAACCTCTATTGCCACTTAAACATAGCTGTTCCGTAAGAACCGATGTTACCTCTATCTCTAGCGGGTGAGTATCCACCAACGGGGATGACCAAAAAGAAGTCAAAACCGTACTGCCTGGTGATGACGAGGCTGGAACATTGCAAGGGTTCACTCTCTTGCTTGCAATACATATCGGGTGCTGTCCCACTGCGTCGTATCTTGGGCAAGTGTCTTCTACTATAGCCTCAGGCCGACCAAAGCCTTGTGAGTGAATTTGATAGACGGAAACTGAAAGAAGCCCGTCGTATATATGTACATATATATATATATATATATATGTGTGTGTGTGTGTGTGTGTGTGTATGTGCGCGCGTGTGTATGTGTGTGTGTATATGTTGTGTATCTGTGTTTGTCCTCCAACATCGCTTGACAACCGATGCTGGTGTGTTTGCGTCCCCGTACACTAGCGGTTCGGCAAAAGAGACCAATAGAATAAGTACTAGGCTTACACAGAATAAGTCCTGGGGTCGATTTGATTCGACTAAAGGCCGTGCACCAGCATGGTCGCAGTCAAATGACTGAAACAAGTATAAGAATCAAAGTGTATATATATATATATATATATATATATAATATTCACCAGGACGTACCAATAAAAGAAACATTGCATTTGCTACATCAGATTACCAATATGCAAACAACGAGAGAGCGATTACGTTTCCGCACGATGTGCTGAAAGTGGTTGTTAAAACTCGCTTAAATTCTGTCATTGGCTTCAAGAGAGATGCACAACATTGGATAATACACTCCTAGTAATGCAACTTCCAATTTTTTTTATTATTCATTTTTGTAGTTATTGTCACTATGACAAGAGAATCAACAAATGGTAGTAGTGACAGAAAGTAGTATACATGTTAGAATAAACATATAGACTCTTGCTTATTCTTCTTTATTTACATATCTTTATGGCTGTGTTGAAATATTGCCATATAAATCCGAAATACGAAACAGTAGCTCATTGCGTCAGAGGTAAACATATCGTAGCTTTCACCATAAATGTTCTGGGGATTGTGTTAACACTATTTAAAATCAGATGTTATTCTAGTATAAAAATAGAAAAAATCCCAGATTTGAAAACACTTTAATATTTGGAAGATTTGAAAAATCTTTAAAGGCATGAAATATTATTAATTGGAATACACTATATTTTTCTTGTTGAGCGCTATAATTTCATACGCAAATGCAGTAAGGTTTCTGATATGTAAGACAGAGAGTCACAAAACGTGCTTTAACGGAGTTTATTCATGTAACTCGTAGATCTGATCTACGTGCATAACACTTTAAAAAAACTGAAAGCAAGAAAAAGAAAGAAAGAAAACGGGGAGTGACATTGTGATGTATTTAATGTCAGATGGAGAAAGTAATAAACATGTCACGATGCAAATATGAATATTCAGTTGACAAGATAGAGCTTACTGAATTCTGAAATAAAGAAGAAAAATCCATAAATGTATAAGAATGAATACTGTTATGTGGTAAGAAGATTTCATGCTACTAATTTATGTGTTATAAATTATTGATATACAATAAAGCCCTTACACGTAATTTTACTAGAAATAAGTACATTGTAGATGAGGAATTATAACTCAGTTGTATATTTAATATATTGTGGATAACGTCAGGTGTAGTACTTGATCGAACGACTCTGATATAATGTCAACACCCCAATAGGCATTGACAAAGTGATATGCTGGGAGCGCCTCGCATATCAACAAACACGTCAAGAAAAATAAAACGGTTTGAATGTGTAGGATACACGTCATTGAGCAAGTGTTAGGCGAGCTTAAATCAAATGAGCAAACTCTGAGAAAATATTGAATAAGAGAATATTTATACCCTTTGGATTTAAATAATGAGACTATGTGAAGGATACCGACATCATTTGGGGTTGGGAGGAAAGACGATTGAAATGGTGCAACAGAGCAATGGAACCAGAAATAAGGGCGGTAAAACAATATATATCTTTTTCTTTCCAATTGAACGGACGCACTATATATTCGTTCTTCTTCACTAATTTATTATTGTTCTTATATTGTATATATATATATAT
>NC_069003.1:28805662-28808215 GCF_001194135.2 Octopus bimaculoides
TTCTGAGTTCAAATTCCGCCAAGGTCGTCTTTTCCTTTCGTCTTTTCCTTTCATCTTTTCCAATGGAAAATTTTAAGAATTTTTTAGCATTTCTGTGTCTATGAGAGATCGAGATTCCATTACAAGGAATATAGACGTTTATAGAGGAGAGTTAAATGTTAATCGTAATAGGACATTATTTTGAATTAAAGGTATCATTTTTTATATAGACAACCCATATGTTTCGCTCGCAGCCAATGTATATAAGACAAGTTAGATACGTTAAATCTAGACCTCTTTTAACTGACTTATACTCTTTTGAGTTTTCTTTGTGCTTTATGGAAAAACGATGTTAGTATTGGTTAAATAACTTATTTGTTTTTAGAATATATATTTTCGCTCCAAATAGTTGTTTTGTTTTAGAATGTCTTATATAAGATTTATTGTTGGGATTGGAAAGCTTTGTGAAACGGTAAATATGTGTAAATAAGATTAATTATCTGCATGTTTCATTTGGGGTTTGTGAAGTAGCTATGACTGAGATCAATAAGATTTCTGTGTTTAAAGTTAATGTAACACATATGCGGTCTGCGATAGCTGCATGCCTATCAGATTAAGATGAAACGTATCTGACATACAAGAGTTAAGATGTTAATAGAAAGATACTAGATATAATTTATTGGTAGATGTTAATCTTGTAAGGCATCAGATTAGGCAAGATTATAGTACATGAATATTAATTTAGCAATTCAATTATAACTGTGATTTACGCAATAATATATTCAATTTAGAATAATTACACCACTACTATTAAGTTGCAGATTAGATCAAAATTGATTATAAATTATGTCCAATATTTCTAGCAAAAGGGTTTAATGAGCTAGTTGATGCATGCTATGTTGCATAAAGTGTTATCCACAGGGTTCTTTCTCTCTCTGCCGCTAATTAGCCAGTGATGACCATTTCCTATTTCACGCCATATTTTCCTCCGAGTCTTTCGTTCCGAAGAATATTTATTTACGGTCCATAGCGCGTAAGGCCCAGACAGATGATCATTGGTCACCTATAGGTTTCTTATGTTTTTATTGACATCTAATCTGTATGAGTACATTCATGAGTAATTACTAAGTATTCTTTTATTCTTTTATGTGTTTCAGTGAGGTGGCTGTGGTCATTGTGCGTAGATGCCTTATGGATCATAGTTGCTCCAGTATTCGATCAATCATCAAATTAAATTGAATTTCATCAGTCTTAAACGATTTGAAAAGGTATCGTATGAACTTTTCCTCCTTCGGGAAATACAATAAAATATCCCTTTAATTAAATTTTAGCTTCCATCTCGGCTGGGATCAACAAAATTATTATCAGTCAAATACTGAAAGCGATCGTTGAAAACGCGTCGTAATCTACCAAACCTAGAAATAGGTAACATTTTGAATAACTACAGCTTTAATTCATAAGCACAGTATATATGTGGCGCCCAGAGATAGGACTTGATTTTCATTCGAATCACGGTTAAAGAAAGTTTCCCATAGAACTTCGCGGTTATGTAAATATATAATAAGAGATAATATATAATTAAAAGTGTGAGATTAGATTTGTGCTTGAAAAAGTGATGGGGTGTAAAGATAATGTTCAATGGATTGCATTTAGATAATATTTCACCGTGTATAAGATATAAAACACAATGATAAATAATATTGATATTGTCACTAAATAATAAATATAAATCCTACACCATACATCGTTTCCAAATGTTATCTGTCACTCGTTTTACAAAGTTGACGTCGAAAATTATAGCTTTTGTTATTTCTGACATTAAAAATGAATCATTTATGTTGTGAATAAGTGATGGACTTACATATATTTTATCTCACTTTTCTCTTTACTTATGCAAATTAAATTTTGCAACGCACTGTTATCCGAAGAATATTTACATTCGTGTTTTAAAATTTAGCGCGCGCAAGCATATTCAAACACAGCCACACACACAAACACACAGATACACACAAACACAAACACACCCACACAAACACATGCTCACACACAAATACACACACGCAAAAACATCCACACAAACACCCACACAAACACACATACACTTACACATAAGACACACGTACAAAATGTGTGCAACGTTATGTACATGAAAACACACACACACACACACATATATATATATATATATATTAGAGAGTAAACGTAGGAAAAAGATATCGTAAAAAGTAAATTTAACTTGAAGTTTCCTTTCATGACAAAAGTAGTTTGTGCCCTTTGGGAAATCAGTTCAAAACATGATTCACAAAAGAATATTTCCTAAAGGAATTTGCTAATTTTCTTACCTGGACACTGAACTGTCACAGGGGAATTAATTCTATATCTATTAAGGAGGCTGCACTTTGTAGGTAGAATAGCATCTTAATTAGTATAAATTCATATTACAGAAGGAAGAATTTCACACACACGCGTGCACTCGTGCCCAAATTCACAGTCTGATACATAAGCACACCCATCTCTGGTCTCTCTTACATTCTCTCTCTATGTATATATATATGTATATATATATATATATAT
>NC_069003.1:28809041-28809772 GCF_001194135.2 Octopus bimaculoides
TATATATATATATATATATATATATATATGTGTGTGTGCGTGTGCGTGTGTATGAATAAGAGGAATAGCTACCAAGGTAGATTCCTAATACGACAGATGAAGACGCCAAATCGCCTTACCACGAAGAATACGTTCTCAAAACGTTTAGCGAACGCCAGAATGTATGGGAGCAAGACAAATGAAAGGAGACAAAATAGACCATTTAACACCATATCGTATGATTTCGCTATCAATGATCACATTAGTGATCACCCATAGCTCTTCAGTGAAGATATTTAAAAAATGAGATACTGATGCATGATTGATGGAACTTTATGGATGTTCCCTGTAGCGATGCCGTTTTGTATCAAGTTCGGCGGATTATGTATCCTGAAACTACTTCACTGAAGATCTACGGATGATCACATTAGTGATCATTGATAGCGAAATCTTAAGATAAGGAGTTAATTGGTCTATTTGTCTTCCTTGCATACATTCTGGCGTTGGCTAAAGTTTTTGAGAACATATTATTCGTGGTAAGGCGATTTAGCGTCTTATTCTAGCAAGTGTAGGAATCCACGTTGTTGGCTATTCCTCTTATTTATTTATTTACTATAATATAAAGTGTTCGGACATTTTTTAAGTATGCTAGGCCACTGGTTTAAATTGATATTATTTAATAATATTAATTTTTACCCTCATTATATAATTCATATATATAATTCATATATATATATATATATATATATATA
>NC_069003.1:28810082-28814201 GCF_001194135.2 Octopus bimaculoides
ATATACATAATATATATAGCATATATGCAAATGTATGTGTGCATATGTGAGTCTGTGCGAGTGTGCGTGTGTGTATGTGTCTGTGTTAGCGCGCATGTGCATGAATGTATGTGTTTATGTATTTGTCTTAAGATTAATATCCACTCTCCTTAATTAAAATGCTAATCCTGTTACAGAGCACTTTCTGTTTCATAGATATAGAATTATTTCATGTGCAGCGTTTCTGTGTCCACAGAAGGAAATTAGTAAATACCGTTTGGGATTTTCTTTCTTTTTTTCATGATATGATTTGATATGATTTCCCAAAGGGAATGCATTAGTTTTTCCATGGAAGGTAGTGTCATGAAAATTTTCTTTTAGTCGCAGTAAATGATGTTTATATCAGTTCAGATGTTCATCAACCTATTCAAGATCGAACATTAATATATATGATGCAATGTATGCTTTATCTGAAGTATGAGATTGTTGCAGTTGAAATGTTCCCGCATTTTTATCAAGTTATCATATTTGCAGAAGGCACTAGCAACAGAATATATTACGCCTTTCTTTGTCTCTATATATTTATTTGCATTACTCATGACTATATCCAGTATCTCAGATATTATGTGGGACAAAGGAGAAAATTATTCTCAGGTAGAAGTCCTTGTCCACTTGTTTTTAACAAATGTCAACCCAAGAAACATCAAGGTTGATGTTTACCAGCCAAAACTCGAATATGTTGTTTACCGTACGTGTTTTCACAGATTCTGTTCAATGAATATTACTCACAAATATTTGGTCTATGTTAAAATGCACGTGCCCAAAGGGACAAGTAAAAGTATTGAACAAAATAGCCTGTTTGGGACTAAGCAGTTATCGATACGTACACCAGCTCTCTCTGATATGGTCTGTGACACAGGCACAAGGACAGCAATTTTAAGAGAGAAGGATTGGATAGTCGACGCCATGGACTCCAGTACTTGACTGGCATGATATTTCATTGAACCCAGAAGGAAGAAAAATGAAGTTGACTTCGTTAGTGTTTGAACTCACAACGTAAAGGACACATAGTATACCTAAAGCTACATTATCTAATGAATTGCTTTCGCAAAAGACAGTGTATAACTTGGAAGGACTTGGCTGCTATTTCTAAAAAGCCAAGGGTAGCCTATAAAGATTCCCTCCTTGGATTGTTGCGCAATTCTTTTGAACGATGTCTAATGTTGTGTTCAGTATATTTATTATTATTTTTTATTATTATTCTCCTATTCTAATTTGCTTTCTGCCAATTTTGTGCTGTTTAAATATTTTAAGCACGATGAAATATCATTTCCGTTGACGTGAGCGCATTTCCATGAGATATTTAGATTTCGGTTAAACAAGGGATTAGATTACAGGTTGGTGTAATCTTAGATTTTTATTTCTGTAGTTACAGAACTAAATTTAGCTTAAACAAACGTGAGAAGGGTTATTGAAAACTGTCACCACTAAATGACAAAGATTAAATAAATAATAATAATAAACACTAAATATTGCGCACGAAGAAAACAAGCAGTTCTGACACTACATTTCTCTAATTTAACGATTAATTAAACAAACGCCCTAAATAGTTTTGTAAACAGGTGAAAGGGCCACATTTTTTCCCATTGAGAGCATATTAAGAGAATATGCTGAAAATCCAGTGTAGGCGGTGGTGCCAGCTCTGTAAGGCAATTCACCTCGAAGGTAGCTATTTCAATAAGAAAGCTACAGCTTGTTAGTCACCCCATCCGTTTTAGTTCACTGAGCCCATTGTGTTCAGAACTTCAATTGTAAAGAGTGGCAGCTCGGACTGTCTCAATTTAAAACTACCAAACGCTAGCAGAAAGAAAATCCCTACGGCTGCGACGGAGAAGAGACGAAAACGACAGGCTCTGAAAGGTACGAATATTGGTAGCCACAACGCCGCATGTAGTCGGCCGCTATTCCTTATTATCTTCGGAAACGAAGAACTGCCATAACTGGAAATATGAATCATCTGTTGTTATTTCAGTTCCTCATTCTCAGAAATCCTTGACTGAACACATATTTCATCAAAATCCTTCCAACCGTATATTTTCGCCTTTCATTTTGGGGAAATACATTTTGGGTGGCCTTTTAACATTTACCGCTTATCTTTTATCTTAATCTTGTTTCAGTTATCATTCCGCTTAATTAATGCAAGGTGACGTCTATTGTCATACATAGTTTATCACCTTCCACACTACTCATACTATTCATTTTAATTGAGTACCCGCAAAACGCCACGTGTAGATTCCAATACTATAACGGAACTTACAGTGAAAACGATGGAAAAAATTCATATGGAAAACTTACATAGAAAGGTCGTACCGACAAATCATAGATGAATTATACAGAGAAAAGATTTTAGCGAAAATTGGTGAATAAATTCAGGATCATAAATTATTACTTTTAAGGTTAATCATTTAGTAGAAAGTTTTAAATAAGTTGTGAAATAGTTTTAAGTTTAATTATCTTAAAAAAGTTTTAAATTTGATCTTAATTACTTTGAAGTTTAATCATATTAGAGAATTATTTAAACTTTGAACAGGTTTCTATTAGACTTCAAGGGATTAATTAGCGTGGATATATTTGATATATTATATATTTTAACGAATAATTAAACTACAGGATTCCTCCATTTCCCCGTTGATAGTGTGAAGATGTGCTAAGCTTCATGTATAATTAACTAATGCAGGCATATATATTTTTCGTATCTAAATCTATTTATGTTTGTTCTTGTAAATTTGGTATGATGTTTGCTTCAATGCTTATAATATTCCTATATTCTCGTCCAAGAAATGGCTTATGACATTTCGAGTAATTTTACTGAAGATAAAGGTGAGAAGTGGAAAAATGTTAGATATTTTATACTTATTTTCATATTGTAAAACTCTCGACAATTTTCTCAATTTCTGTCTTCTCACTCTATATAATTAAAATATATACATTTGTTCATATATTTTAGTATTTTCTTTATTTACATATACGCCGTAATGAAACAATATATTCTGGAAAGATTATTTCGAACGATATTTTCTTTTCAAATATATAATTACATATATTGATTGACATTTCTAATTAAATTAATGAATGCGAGTATGGAAGAGGCGTAGAAAATTGTCTATATGAATCTAGTGTGGTTTGTTCCGTTGGTCTGGTGATATACTGCAGTCTTTCATTAACAAACCAGTCATTCACGAACAATCTTTCAGAGTCGGTGGCACCTCAGCCTCACCAAGTACCAAAGGAAGCACTCTGTATCTATTTCGTGATATTTACTGTGTCTCATCCTTTAAGTCCTTCGCAGAAACATCCTTTTGGTAATTAATTTACTTCGCAAGGAAAGGCTTCGAGGTTCAGTACATTAGACTAAAATCTTTGTCTTTTGTAAGCTAACCACTACTCAACGAATAACGTATGATAAAAATTTAATAGAGGGGTTCTGTCTCGAAGCACGACTATGGAACAACCATTTTCTTGAGTAGTTGATTTCAATCACCGTCCACGTTAACACCACCGTCAAGCAATTGGGTGCCGTTAGCAAAGATTAATCCATCGTAAGCTTTCAGGCCAGATTTTCGTTTTGGGGATAACCTTCTTCTTTATGCACATCATATACAGGTACTTCAAAGGTGATCTGTCGAGTTATCCGTTCTCCTTTCATTAACGTTTATAAGTAAAATTGAAAATATGTTCCACATCTGCATTCATGTTAGTAGTGCTACCGCCTTGATTTTGCTCCAAGTTACGTTTCTTTTTCTAAGGCGTTTTGGTACTCAGTGAGCAAAAACTTTTCCCCCGCAACTACGACTACAGGCAACGCTGTTCACAACAGTTTATTCCAAATTTCAACTATTTATAAACACTATCTACTACGAAAACACTGGTGGAGAACCAAATTAAAAGAAATATAAACGACGGCGAAACGGAGCAAATATTGTGAGTCACCTAAATATGAATATACATTCAAAGTTATACAAAAGGAAGCCATTTCGTAAATCAGATGTCATAAATCATTCTAAGAGGGATTTATTCGGCTGGCCCTTATTGAGCTTCAAATCTATGTATAATTTTTATATATATATATAGTTAAAGTTT
>NC_069003.1:28814395-28815098 GCF_001194135.2 Octopus bimaculoides
ATATATATATATATATATATATATATTAGAGGATATGAGACAAAAAGTAGGTCATGCATATAGACAAAATATACAGAGCCAGTTCTTTGAATATTCTAAGCCATATCGAAAATTAGGCAATGAATCCGATGAGGAGGCCGTCAAACATAAATACTTTACAATCAAATGTCTCAAGTACGACGCGTCCTTTTTCTATGACTCCTTCAAGTACAGAAACATATATACACTCCACTACACATGCCACTTCTTTACAATCTTTATGAAGTTTTCCTACACACCATCTCGCTCTAATGTCCCACTCACCCCCCTCTCCATCTCACTCTTTCTGTCTGCCAGCCTCTCTATCTCTATCTATCTTTGTTTGTCTATCATTCTAAATTTATTTGTTATACGAGACATATCACTACATACTTTACTTAATACATCTAACGTGGAAAATGTATAGAAAGAGCTATTGACATTTCTTTTATACACGTTTCTACGAGTTGAAAGTAGATGCTGAACCTTCACATTTTCCCATCATCAACAGGAGATTTTTCGAAGATTCTAGGAAAGTGTCAGTTAAAATATTTTATAAAGAAAACTAACGCGAAATTGAATTTGAAATTCAATGTACGTACGTATGTATATACATACAACAGGGTTTATATACATACATACACACACACACACACACACACACACACACACACACACACACACA
>NC_069003.1:28815213-28820549 GCF_001194135.2 Octopus bimaculoides
ATATATATATATATATATATATATATATACATACATAGGTATAAGTAACGGTAACTTGTATGGTGCCAAATATATCCAGTTGCATGTTAACAAATGGAAAATTTAATCAAGAACAAAAGCAGAGGAGTGGGGGGGGGGAGGAAAAGAATTTAAGCAAGGTCATTTGGCTGGTAGTATCACAGACTTTAAGGAAAGGGGACTGGTATCTGAAAAAATATTTGAAGAAGAGGGAGTGGGGAATATTTGAAAAACACCTCTCCACTCTATATCATCTTATTTTCAAATACCATTCCCCTTGATAATTTCTGTGATACTACCGGTCAAATGACTTCGCTTCAATTCCTCTTTCTCCTCACTCATGTCATTTTTCTGTATTTCCTTCTTCCTTCTTTTAAACCTAGTTTCTCTCTGCATTTATATTCGACACTGCTACCGTGCTCTCTACACCTTCTGATAAGATCTTCCATCTGTTAATATACACCTTCTTGCGACAATGTAAACTTACATTTAATAAAGATATCCTTCGCCTGAATAGTAGCGTGCGGTTAGATATTTACTACTTCTGAGGTTCCGCTCCATATCCAACGTATGTAAACCGGATCTTATCTTCTCCAGTCCTCTTGTTTGTATACACACACACACACACATACATGTGTGTGTGCGTAACTATGTTAGCAAATGTACTCTTTCCTAAAATATAGTGATTGGATATAATCTTATTGAAACGTGCGTGTTATTTAATGTAGGTAAGATATCTTGGTTTCGAAAAGAGTGATTACGAGTTGTGTTGATTTAGGAGGGTATTATAGATGTCAGGTGAAATGCATAAGCAATTCTATGGTAACTTTACTCACTTACATAAGTAACAATATATACATGCCTGTAGAAATATAATTATACATTTGAATATTATATTATACATGCACGCACATATAAAGAAATATCAGGAGGTATAACAGTTGAATAGAGATTTATGAAACCATGTGATATTCATCGGTGTGCAGTTGTTTCACAACCTTCTTCGCGTATAATTAATTTTAGTATATATGAAATTATGTGAACACGTTTGCATTTATACGTACGCAAGGTATCGTACGTTAGAACCGCATATTCACAAATTAATACCTACATAGAAAGGTAAGTCATCTTATTATGTTTACATCAAGGGTTTAATATTAAACGTATACAAAATTCACTCGGTGTACATACACTATATGAAAGATCGAAACTCGATAAAAGTACATCTCGAAAGAAATAAAGCTATGAATAATAACGTATAAGTATTTGGTTAAAATTCTTTCGGGGAAGAAAAAGTGTGGAGTGCTACCCCCGAGAATCGAACCCATATTTCTTGTAAATATGACGGGCATTATCCTTTCAGACCAGAGCAATCATGCCAGACTGTCTGACCACTTTAGAGACTTCATTCGTACCAGTGAGGATTGTACTTCGTTTACTTCTTGGTTACAAATAATATGGGTTTGCATCCGACGTGCAGCCTTTGCCTCTTTCTATTGCAAATGTTTTAACCTAATATTTACATGCTAATCAAGCCGTTACCACGCCGGGCAAATTGCGTAGCGGCATTTCGTGCGTATTTAGGTTCTGATTTCAGATGCCACCAAGGTTGACTTAGCCTTTTATCCTTTGGGGGTTGATGAAAGACGTACCAGCAGAAAGCTAAAGACGATGAAATCGATTTACCTACCTCCCCGAAAATTGCAGGTTTGTGCCAGTATTTGAAACCGATATCATATACAAGTTTTGTTCTTCCTAGCTATAATCTTGCTAATTAATTTGGCGATAAGTTCAAAATATATGAGCTGTTACTTATTACGGGGGGGCACCTGTTATATTGATGTCTCTTAACTCTTTCTCCTCCTCCTCCTCCTTCCCCTCTCCTCCACCATTTCCCCCTCATTCTCTTTTTCTTTTCTTCTTCTTATTATTTGCTACTGAGCTTGTTAAACTATTTTTAAAACAATTTTTTTCTTAAAGCTAAGAAATCTCTCTGTCTTAAATAACTAAATGAAATATTGTTTATTTTTTTAAACACATTCGCATACGAAATTCTTCGAAGATTTTTCGAAAGTCTTCTCTTGAAGTATTTAGTTAAATTTATAGTTAGTTTTCTTTTCAGTGAATACATAAAAAATTTAATTTCAAAACTAAACTTCCAGACATGAACCTTGTAAGCAGAAAAATCAAATCGAAAACCACCATAGAGAATGTATACACACAAAAGATGGAACAAAAAATATTGTACGCTCGCGTTAGTATATAAAAAATAAAGCTAATATCAATTCCAAATTTAAAAAAAAAACTATATGAATTACATGCATGACGCTAGAAGATGCTTTGTCAATTGTTAAAACCACATTTGCACACACGCTTAAAGTGTCGAACATTCAATATGTTTATGAGAATCGTAAGGTTATAAGAGTCGTACAGCTAAAGCTGCTGTAAAAATCAATGGTCTGGTACAGTTATGCTTAGCTAAACGGTTTTTCCATGTCTGAAAATGTATTCACGAACAGGTATGGAGGAAACCTACTAAATTGATCACCCTCAGTATGGCATTGCTTTTCATTTGCCCGCAAAGAAAGTAGCTGAAGGAGGCATTCTCTAATGATGGAATGATAAGAAAGAAATACTCGGTATGCCATGGGATAAATCCTTCAGGCCTTTTTTCCTTTTGCTTAGAACTGATGGCAGTAATGTAACAAACTGAAATTGCAAGGTTACCACGCTCATACTTGTAAGCCAACAGTTGGACCTAAGAAAGGTACAGGAGATGTTCAGTGGTGAAAACCCTTTGTCTTTCCCTTGGATAACATCGATGGCGTGGAGAAGGGAGGCTGGTATGCATGGTCGACTGCTGGTTTTCCATAAACAACCATGCCCGGACTTTTGCTTCGGAAGGTAACTTTCTAGGTGCAATCCCACGGTCATTCATGACCGAAGGGGATCGTTACAATCTGTGAATCATTGACATGAAATGTGCTTGTAAAGCATTCTATTTTGCGTTGTTTTGTACGGCAATGAAATTATCAGTTCCATGTATGCCCAAATATTGTTTCAATCGAAATTTCCATTTTAAATGGCACAGATTTCATTGCTAACATGTATCAAATCTTCTGTATTTTTCAGTGTGATGCCAACATGGTTAATGAGAAATATTATTTATCATCCAATTAAATCATTCAGGAAAAGAATTCGATTTCATGCGCGTAGAACCATGAAGGAAATAATAATTGGAAACCTTGATAAAACCATTGAAAAATAATATTTGGAACATTATAATACATATTGGCAAAGGTAGACGTGATGCAGGTGATATTTCTAAACACATTTATAAATGATTATTATGTTGACAAGTAAATAAATCCACTTACAGACACGTCTCTATGATTAAAAAAGTATGAAAACAACCAGTGTAGTCGAAGACTATGTTGATTAATTACGCCGAGATCCCTTCTTTGTAATGTGAATTATGTAGATCATTGTTCTGTTGATTAGCAACATCATCAAGCAATGTTCCTGTGACCCACATATAATGATGTCCTCTTATTTGAACATTAATTCGAATATAAATATTGCAGAATCCGAAGTATGAGATACGCTTGTACAGCATGATAATATAAAAGTCATTATCGCTTTGGGGAATCATATAAAGTAATATGATTTTGTATTGTTTGACAAGTATTTCAATGCCTTATCGTGGCTTTCTCTTCGCAGCGACCTTGGAAAATTCTGAAAAAAACGAACGAATTCCTTAGAGGTATTTATTCTGGATTTACATTCTGAGATGAAATTGATTCGACGTAGATGTTGCTTTGTATCCTTTCCAAGATGATAAAATAAGTACCAATTTGATACAGAAGTCAACGAAATCGCCTGGTCCTATCCCTCAACATTTCAGACTTCATTCCTTGTGCCTACAGTAGAAAGAATTAACACAAATTCCCGAAGGTGCGTCGTAGTAGAACCATGAGAACGTGGAAAAAAGTGATTTGCCCTGCTTGTTTCGGTCATTTTATGTTCTGGTTTTAAATCGGGACGGGCTCCACTTTGCCCTCAATCCATCCAGTGCCGATAAAATAAAATACCAATCAAACAGTAGAGATATTATGGCCGCCCCACATAAATAAACTGATTATAGTCTTTCCTTCACTTGACATAAAAGCTTGTTTTTAAAGTAAAGTTGATTTAGACAATTTAATTCACTGTTCATATCGCTAAGAGTAATTTTAGACTTACTTATATTAGTGTAGCGAATACGGCAATGCAGTTACGACGATGCTTTGTTATATTTTATCCTTTATTAATTTCGCGCCTGTAACTTATTTCATTTTCGATATATCTTTCTGGAAACGATTAAAGTGTCGATATTTGATTACATATAAATAGCACGAGAAAAATGAGTGAACGCTAGATGTATTTAATAACAGAATGGAGAGTAAACATTTCTTTAAAATTTATTGAGTAAAGGTGATTGGTGTGTTTATTTGAGAGAGAGAAAGGTATAGTTCTGTCAATACATTGGGTAAGATTTAGATCTGATAGGAAGCAACCGATCCAGAAGATGCGATGTGAGCGAGGCCTATATATGGGAAATTTCGATACGAAATTCACATGCTAACCCCAGTCAGACACATTGTAGAAAGCATAATATTCTCCATTTTTTTGCAATGCAGAATTTCTCAGATAACTGAAGGAGAAGATTATGTCTGTATTCGATCTGGTTTTAAAGAAAGCTGTCTAGTAGTCATTAATGATAAACAAATATGTAGACAGATCGATCGATCGATAGATAGATAAATAATTAGAGAGATAGGTAGGTAGGTAGACAGACAGATAGAGAAAGAGAGAGAGTGGGTGAGAGAGTGAGAGAGAAGAAAAAAGGGAGAAATCAAGAGGGAGACAGAGAAGGAGAAATCAAAGGTATTTGAAACACCATTTTTAATTACTGCCTCTATTAGAGATAGAGATAGGGTGCTACAGGGTTGGCAATGTAAGAAAGTTTGTCTAGTTTTCAAAGGGAAAAAAGCGGAGCGCGATTCGAAAGGAACGGGTAAATTACTTCGAAGATATTGGTACCCACCCCGTTATAGCTGCCTCAGGTTGCAGGATTTGGCGCTTTCGGAAATTGCAACGTATAGCCATGAGTTTCGGAACACGGTCTGTAGTTTTGCTTTTAACATTTAAGTATTAGTTATCATCAAAATATATACTTAACAATTTGAAAGACTATCATGACGTTACACACATACACGTGTATATATTATGCACATAATTTCAGTGCATATATATATATATATATATATATATATATA
>NC_069003.1:28821087-28822914 GCF_001194135.2 Octopus bimaculoides
TATATATATATATACACATATATATATGTATATGAATGTAATAATATAGTATAATAATAATAATAATAATAATAATAATAATAATAATAATAATAATGATAATAATAATAATAATAATAATAATAATAGTAATAATAATAATAATAATAATAATAATAATAATAATAATAATAATAATAATAATAATAATAATAACAATAATAATAATAATACTGCAGCTATTGTAAAATGGTACGATCGGTACACTGATATATGTGGCATTGCGTGCAATAATTAGTCATAATGTCATAACGAGACCTCTGAATTTTACCCACAATAAAGGCAATGAAACATAAGAATAGTTACAGCGATAGAATAGCAGAATGCGTAAATTGGCGGGTTTGAATAACGAAGAATGACGTGGGTTGTTGCTATAACGCTGCACAGGTATTTTCAAAAACACAAATTACTAAATATCTTAGGTTTCTGCTTCTTTTTATCGTCGTAGTTTGTAAACAGTTGTTGCTGCACTTAATTTTACAAAGGCATCAATGACATGAGATTGCCAGCACAACGCAGCGAATCAAACCACAAAGTGGATTTGATCATAATTTTCAGTTCACTGGTTTTCTCGCTTCCCTTTATCCCTCGCAATGAAGACACGCGCTGCTTAAATCGAGGACATACGCTGTTTACATCGAGGACATTCACGCACACACATATAAATACACAAACACACAGAGACAAACATTCACTCATATATAAACACAGACATTCCGTACAGTAATTCCTTCAAAAGGCATTAGTCAACACATGTTTAATGTGCCGTAATAATGGAATGAAACATAGAACCACGGGATCCTCATAAAATGAATGAATTCTTAAGAAATACATGTGATGCTGCCAGGAAAACGCTGTAATGACATATTTCCAGTCCAAGAAACGTTAAGAGATTATCACATAATTTCATTTCATCGATTCTAAATTCTCAATTCTCAGCTATGGAATCAGGCAAAAGAAGACAAAAAAAAAACAGAAGAAAAAAGAAAACAGAAAAACAAATCTAGAAAAGTAACTAAAAGAAACGGAAAGAAAATTAGAAACCATAGCCTTTTCTGTTATTTATTATATGTATAAATATATATATATATGTAATTTTGAATACAATTTTATAAACAACATGTACTCGTACGCAAGACCATATTTATCAAGTGACAAAAAAACAGTGAAAAGCACGCACACACATACACCCATGAATACACACTTACATATATATTTGCGCACTTGTACGTATGTGTGCGTGTAGTGAGAGTGCCTGTATATGTGTGTGTGAGTGTGTATGTGTGTATGTGTGTGTGTGTGTGTGTGTGTGTGTGTGTGTGAGTATGTATATAACGATAAAGTAATCTTTCGTTACAGATAAATATTACTTTATATTATATACGACGTGGTGAAATGGTTTGTGCGCCGAGCAAAATGCTTAGTGGTTTTTCGTCCATCTTTACATAATATACCTTTTATCTTTTATTTGTTTGAGTAGTTGAGCTGCGGCCATGCTGGGGCTCCTTGTTGAATTCAACCGAACAAATTAACCCTGGTGCGTATTTTTGTTTTTTATATATATCTAGTTATAATTATTCTATAGTTTCTTTTGTCGAACCACTAAGTAAGCGTTTATGTGTATGTCTGCGTGTGTGCGTTCTTGCGTGCTTGCATTTGTTGCCGCATATGTATGCATGCGCGTATCTGCGCGTGCGTACCTATGTGTGTGGATATGTGTGTGGTTGTGTATTGGAATTGTTCACAATTACATAAATTTATTCGTATAAATTTACATCCATCCATACA
>NC_069003.1:28822934-28826781 GCF_001194135.2 Octopus bimaculoides
ATATATATATATATATATATATATATATATATATACATACACATATATATATACATACCTGTGTGTGTATGAATGTATATATATGTACGTATGTGTGTATGTATGCACGCATGTGTGTATGCTTTTGCATATATATATATATATATATATATCGTAAGATGAAGATTAAGGTACTTGAAAAGGTAAGCACCAGTTAGGAGTGGGGTAATCTCTGTGGTTCCGGCCTATGGTTACTTAGAGTCGAAATATCTGATAGGATATTTCGGTTGTGTACACAAAGAAAACCAACTGTATGTATATTTAAGAAACAGCTGCAATGAGCTGATATTTATTCATCGTATGTTTATTATACATTTGACTATACACACACATACACAGATACACACACACACACACACACACACACACACACATACACACACATATATATATATATATAATTAGAAGAAATACGATTGAAAGGATCTACAGAAGAAGGGGATTGAGTTACTACGTTATTCTATTTAGTAATAATCGCCAAGTAGGAAAATAACTTACAAAAATACCATTTTATATAAAGCACAAAATAATATGTTAACTGAGTAGCTGAACTAATTAATTATTTTCGTATTAACTTTTACACATCATGATGAGAAGACACTTTCTAGCTATAATTTTATGCATCTTACGAAATAAATTTCACTGTGTCGTTTTCGAAAGACTAAGTTATATATTTGTATCTTATGGTCACAGAGGCCGTGATATGTAGTATTTAAAACCTTCTATTTGTAATTGCTACAAATAAGAGCATTTATTTTTCCGCTTAAAATTAGTTTTAGATTATCATATAAGTTATATCATATCATGTTGTCTGTTTGCATAAATAGATAATGTAATGGCCATTATAACGATGTCGCTTAAGTATATGTAGTTGCTAACAAATGTACTCACACATTGTAATGAAGAGAGATTTTACATCAGGATATGATATTAAAAAGTATATTCGTTTATTTACTTGATTCATATGCATAGTGTTTTTAGTTGTGGCGCTATCGATATTTTTATTAGCTGGAGAAAAAAAAAACGGATTTAACTTACTGTTTCACAGTAAATTGTTATTCATAAGAATCGTAAGAGGAAATCGAATTGTTTACGTAATGATAAAAATCGAATTACATTAAGTGGCTTTATATCATACAGCTATATTTATTCATATGTAATCTACATTGATAATCTATAGATAAATATGTTAAAATACTCTCACTCTTAAAGCTTAGCTGTTTCAAAAAATATATAATGTAAAGACATTGATTCAAGAAACGATTTTTAAAATTTAATTCGAACAAGTTTTTAATGCAAAACTTGTATATTTCTATTATGTCACAGTCGGACAAAATATACGCATATATATATTTATCCTTTGACAGTTACCTACATACGAGAGGGTACTGAAAAGTTCTTGGCCTTGAGTAAGAGAAAATACAGGAGGATCTGTTATGATTCTATTGAACATATTCCCCTCTCAGATTCACACACCTACTGCAACGATAGTTCAGCTTTTCTTAGACCTGTAAAAGAACTCGGAATGTTGTGCTCAAGCCAGACCTTTCATAACATCCTTAAAATCAGAAACGTTTCATAGACATGTGAGTATAATCATAGACAATTGTGTGAGTTTAAGCATAATTTCGTGTAAATATATTCAATGTAGGCCCCAAAGCAGAATTAATATTTTCGCGTGTGATTGCTTGCGATGAATTCTGAGTTGTTTAAGTTTGTTTCATACTTGACATATACGGCCCTAAATCTAACATATTTCGATTAATCTGTTAAGTTATTTGTAATATCATGTGTTATATTGTGGTAAATGTACTCTGCGTTGAACAGTGACTGCCGAACAGCCTTAGGCCATCTTGAACACGTCTCATTCAGTCTCTACAGGCCTTACAAGAGAGGTTCATTTGAGAAGACTACGGGATTTTAAGTAACACGGAGCTGAATGCTTCACTTTACGAGTACACGCTTTATAAGGCCTAGTGTTATACTAGTTCTATTTTCCAAATTTTGATCGAAGTACAATAGTTTCTACTACCATAACAAATTCTTCTGCGTGCGACCGAGAAATGTATAGAGCGAGAAAAAGCTTCTTCTAAGCAAACAACTCTAGACTTGATTTTTAAAAGGAAATCTATGAGTCCGTCTACGAGTTCTTGTGAATCGCCGAACGCCTCTACAAGTGATGGAGTCCGAAAGTTTAGTGTGAGTGAAAGTGATTCAGGAAACGATTATAATAATAATATTTTTTTAATTATAAATGATTCTGACATTCTTTTTACTTTACACAAAATATTCATTACATTCTACTGTTATTTTATTATAATTTATTTTCGAGGATCAATACGTTTTACAGGTAAAATATTTTCTGGGAACGAATAACGATTTATAACATTGCTACTATGGGAAATTATTGCTCTGCTTTACGAGTTTTCGCTTTTTTGAGCAGTCTCTGGGAATAAATTACCTCGTATATCGAGGCATTACTGTATATAGATATATGGCGTATGTGCCTTTGTGTGTATGTATGTATGTGTATGCATGTAAGCATATAATTACGTTCGTGTAATATAGGCCTACAGTCATGTTTCATTTTTAGGTTTTTGAAAAACTTCTTCACCTCTCAAATTATTATATATTTTTTTCCTATCAACTCTTGATCATTTTGTCTCCGGGTAATTTATTCATATAGCTGCATATTTATTTATTTTATCTAAATCCTCTTGAAAGGAAATGTAAAATGAAGTAAACATCGAAAAAGCGAAGTTGTTTACTGAAAGTTACCATTTTAGTTAAGAGATTTATTCCGTATTTTGATCATTCTTAGATTAAGATAAAGCTGTTTTCCGGAGGTATTTTAGTATATTAGTAAGAAATGGCTTGTAAACACTTTCATCACAATATCAGTTGTTATAAAAAAGATCATACCGCAAGGAACATATTAAATCATCACAGTATGCGGCTGTTCCTTCGCATTTGTATTACAAAGTCCTCGAGAGAATATGTCGGATAGTGTTCAAAATAATAACCAATAAGCATTTGTATTAGTATATTTGACACATCAAATCTCGGTGTTAAATAGACCCCAAGGTCAAACGTAACGATCAATCTTGATCACGTGTTACCATCAAGCCTCAACTTAACAATTGTCCGTGTTTTTGATACTAGCCAAGAGGTAGATCTGATTATGGTCGATAGAACTGCTAAATATAGCAGTGATATCAAATTCAAATTACATCTTACGGTGTGAAGAAGTGAGAATATTAGATATTGTAGTTGTACAGTACAGAAATAAAACTAAGGGGGGTAAAATCTATCGGCATTGATTTTAAATATCCATATGTTCGATCAGAGTCAACCGAAAACGGAACAACATAAAAAAAATACATCGAGGTGGTGTCACTGCATGGTCACAGTCTAATGACGGATAAAAAACATGAAAAATGAAAACAAAATGAGATGCTATGTGATTAATAAGCTAGATATGCAACCAATGTGGTTACAGTTTCAGTCACACTGTATGACACTTCGGGCAAGTGTCTTGTGCTTTAACCCCTGCCAGACCAATTCCCTGTGCGAGAATTTGTCAGCCGAAAATTGTGTGGCAGTCCATCTTACACACACACGCGCGCGCGCGATTGCGAGCCTGCGCTTGTAGATGTGTCTTTCTATTTGTACCTCAGCACAGCTTGACGGCCCGTATTAATTTGCTTATATTCCCGTATATATCTATATACATACATACGTACATATACATATAGATGCATACATACATATATATATGTGTATATATATATATATATATATGTGTATA
>NC_069003.1:28827199-28830322 GCF_001194135.2 Octopus bimaculoides
TATTTATTTTGTTTATTTATCATACAATGACTATGTTTTTGCATGTCCGTACGTTACATTCTGTGTTCTCTCTGAAATATATCGGGAGGCAGTTATTAGTCAGACGGAAGTGTCTGTAAACAGACGAAGAGTTGCTTACAAGATAGAGAAATAGTGTCAGACAGTTTGAGAAAAAGAGAGAGAGAGAGGGGAGTGAGAGAAAAAGATAGAGAGGAAGAGAGAAAGAGAGGGACAGGAAGAGAAAGTGAGGAGAGCGACAACAGAGCCACAGAGAACAAAAGACGGATGCAAGTGATGTTGTAAAATGAGATAACGGAAAATTGGAAGTCACACTTGGAAAATGAATATATTATTAATAAATAACAGCTCTTAATATTAGAAAACTGAAAGAAGCATGTTTAGGCACAATAATAAATAATGATGTATATTATCTATATTCATACCCACACATACATATATGTGTGTCTGTATATATATACATGTTTGTGTGTATATATATATATATATGTGAGTGTGTGTTTGTGTATGTGTGTGAGTTCGTGTGTGTATGTATGTGTAACTCTCTGTGTGTGAGTGCGTGTGTATGTGTTTGTGTCTGTGTGTGTGTGCGTATGCTTCTATGTGTTTTATTTTTGTGCCAGGAAGATTTTCTTTCAAAGTGAATTCCATGACACCGTCGATTGACAAATCTTAATAATATTACTAAGCTCTCAGACATTTTCGAATGTATTTTCTTTTCATTGAATAACGGGTTTTTCAGCAGATAATACTCCACTCTTTCAATCGAGTATATGTCTGTGTCTGTGTGTACGTGTATGTGCGTTGCGACAGCATGTGTTTGTGTCCATGCATGTGGTATGAAGCTGATATTACCCGATCAGTCTTCTATATCATGAATATACGTGGATATCATTTACTGGCATGCATATTACCACACACCCCCACACACATACACACATAATTCTGATATGAATTGCAATCTAATTCACCCCAAGGGCCTGAAATTCCGATTTCCAATTGCATACGGATCGAAACTACGAACCTGATCTTTTTTTCTTAGTTTATTTACAAGTCGCCATTTTAAAATCGTACTCTTTTATTATTTTGCTTATTTCAGTGAGTTGATTATGGCTGTGTTGGAGCACTGTATGTATATTAATACATGTAATGGGGCACCGTATTTGTTACTTGCTTTTTATTCTTCTAACTTCGAGCTGCACAGACTTTACCGAACGGCATTTGTGACTCAATATTTAAGTACCTAATTCAAATGAATCACAATTATTTCTGATACATACATACATACATATATATATATATATACATAATTCCAAAGAGAAAACGAACTTCGTTACTATCATGCAGAAAAGCAGGATTTCATAGTGTCTGAATCAAAGCAAGAGGGTTCGGATGTGTAGGAAGCGCAACACTGAATATTGAGGAATTTGGTCAACCAAAGTGACCCTCCAAACGCATTAATAAGTGAAAATGTAATCAATCGATCAAGGTTCGTATGATTCTGTTTCTTACAGCTTCATGAAGACGGGATTTTGGTCTTTTGAGTAATAATGATAGAAGTAAAAGTTGTTAGCATCCCTGAACCCCGGTGAAGAGCAACAATAGCCTAAGTAATGAGCCTTTTGTAATCTCCTTATGTTTCTTTAAACTAGGCCTGGAACTCTGAATTGCCCACAAAAATCAAATTCAAGCTGTTCATTGCAACTGTCGAATCAGTGCTATTATATGGCAGTGAAACATGGACACTGACAAAGAAATTCTTGAAAGGCTAAATGGATGCTACACAACGATGCTACGAATGGCTCTAAATGTGAAATGGCAGCAACACATGACAAACGACGAATGCCTTTAGTGAGATATGCCGAAAGTTAGCGAGAAGATGAAGATCAGGCAACCATGGCTACGACTATCTGGTCACTACCTGCGTAACCCTGAACTGGAATCATTCAAATTAGTCTTGTGGAACTCACTTCGTTGTGATGTAAGAAGAGGAAAACGTCGACAACTTGATTGCAGACACTGGCCTGGAATGTATGCAGGACCTCGAAGCAGTAATGCTGGATCGATAAGTGTGGTGGGTGGAGTTTGTTGCTGCGGCCTTGGTTGGAACCCCACCATAACAAAAATTAATTTTAGCTATTTAATCTACATATAATGTGCTTAATTCAGTAAACATACCAACATATCTTTTTACGTTACTATGCAGAATATAATTTATTCTGGATGGCTTTCTCTAATAAGCACCTAACTTTGTCGTTTCAACAAATTTTTCACTTAAAGAGATGTTTTTTCTGACTTCTCTGTAATAAAATTCTGATGATTATCCCCTGCAATTGTACAGTCTTCATCGTCTTCATTTTCCGCCAACGTCTATTTTCTATTTAGAATTACGCAAACTGCGAAACAATTTTCTCATTTTACATTCTTCCAAAATGCTTCTAAAATATAAGTTTTGAACATAAGAAATTTTCAATCGCAAAACTAAACAAGAATATATTATTTATGGTTAGATTTAAGCGGAGAGATATAGAAACAAAGAAAATTGATCTTATAAATTTCTTTAGAAACGTAAATCATAGAAATCTGAAAAAATATAGAATATAAACTGTTGCAGTGCGAGATGCTATTATTGCACTCCAATCTCCATTGTTTGCAATCAGATCAGCTATCCTAACAAAACATTCTAATCCTGTTCCGTTTGGATAATCCTGTTCCAAACGTGATTTAACGGCTATCATCGAGCTTTATAATACATATTTTATATACACTTCCCTTTGCTCTCTCTCTCTTTCTCTCTCACTTGATGTATATATATATATATATATATATATATAAAGGTTATGAAGGGTAATGGAATCAACCAGACCCTAAAGATACAGGTAGTACCGAGTAAGTGCTGTATACCGACTAGCTATGCCCCAGATGTGGTTGTAACATGAATGGGGAATATAACATGGATCGTGTATTAGCGTGTGTATATATAAAAAAGAATGAGATCAAGATACCAATGGCATAAGTAAAAGTAAAATATGCTATTGGTATCTTGATCTCATACATACATATATATATATGTATGTATATATATATATATATATATATATATAT
>NC_069003.1:28831190-28832415 GCF_001194135.2 Octopus bimaculoides
TATATATATATATATATATATATATATATATATATATATATATATATATATATATATATATATATGTATGTATGTATGTATATGTATGTATGTATGTATGTTTATATGTATGTATTTATATAGGCATAGCAATATTAATAATCTGTTGTTAGAGCTCAATCTACATATGCTTTATAGTAAACCGTTAGGCAAGTACAGTGTGTATTATAGGTTTCAAGTATCGGTACAAGGCCAGCAAGTTCACATTGGTTTGTATATATCGATAACATCGACCACACCGCTCAACTGGTACTCGTGTTATCGACCTCGAAAGGATGAAAAGCCGGAATTTCAAAACAGAACGTAACGATGGACTAAATGTCTCTAAGCATTTTGCGCGCTGCGCTAACGATTCTGCTATCTCGCAGCCTTAGTACAGAGTATAACATTAATCAATGAATGGCAATGAAGACTAATCAATTTCTTGGTCACGTAATCAATTACTGTTACTGCTATAAGAAAGTGTACACTCAGAGCACTATTTAAATATTGGAATAAGTTCTGTTGCGTGCTGACTTGTTCAGACATTTTCAGTAAAAATCCATAGTTTAAACGCCGCACCATCTCTTCGCTTTACATGGATAGTGTGTATTTACCATTTGCTAAAAGCTTTGAAAGAAACTTATTATTCCTTATTCCTTGCTGCTCCATGCATTACTAAAAGAAGACATTCCAGTAGACAACATTCATTAGGATCTCACTAAATTATTTCCTTGAATGACGTGTACATCATAGATTATGTTATTTCAAAATTAGAAAATTGCTGACACGAGCCAAAATTGGTGCTTGCATATGAGCGCTTGTATATGAGCTGCCAGAAATAACAATCAAATCTTACTGAAGCAACAGTCTGTTGAATAAAGAATAAAGAAAGCATTAAATAATTGTAAAATTGATTGCAATACGCTGATTAACTTATGTTATACAGACCAACCCGAACAGAACACTACGAGGAGTAAACTGCACCGCCATCAACAACATTGTTGACATCAAGAAATGTTTACAAATTCTATATTTTTGTTGTTTAGCTTCAACCCTGAGCAGCAAATACATAATCAAATGCCACAGAACCTGTTGTTGAGTGTTCCACGCAAGAGGAATCGATGATAGAGGTGTCGAAACAATTGTCGTGATTAATGATAAATTCTCGTATATTACATCTTCTGTCTTTCATTTGCTATATATA
>NC_069003.1:28832629-28843224 GCF_001194135.2 Octopus bimaculoides
ATATATACATATATATATATACATATATATATATGTATACATATATATATATATGCATCATATATATATATATATATATATATATAAACGAACATAGATGCATAAATATACATGCATACATACACACATACACACACAGACATAAATAATATATATACAAACACACATACATACATATAGATTGATACATAGACAGCTAGGTAATAACAATATCTACATCTCACGTAAAAAAATAAAACGGATATTATACACAAATTTATATGTGTGTGTGAGTATATGTGTGTGAGTGTGTGTGAGTGTTTTCGTGTATGTGTATGTATGTATGTATGTGTGTGGCATATGACATATTACTTATGAGGAAGATCTTTATCAAAACATACTGTAACAGAATTTAGTATTTCCATTAAATAGATTAAATCCCACATCACACTTTATATTTAAGTTTATGTAATGTCCAACATATATCATATTTTTTTGTATATACGTTAAACCATATTGACAAATATGTTTTTACTAATTCAATTTGGTAGTGTGTCAGTTTATTGCAGTATATCTGTTGTTTCCAGCAATTCGAGCAGCGAGCATGTGGCTCCATAAATGAATATTGAAATCCAGTCGGCAATACTTGAAAATCTTTTTCGCATTAACCAACGGTAATACAAAAACAATTCTCTCAGACTGACTTCAACGTATAATATGAGACTATTAAGAACTTATAGGGTATTACTGACGCACACAACTATGGGTGCACTGCATTTCATAGCAGAAACAGTTGTAAGCTAATGAAGTTTATAGGATAATTTTTATTCCTTTGTCATATTATATGTGTGTGTTTGTGTATGTATGTGTGTGTGTGTGTGTAGAAAGTGACGAAATGCTGGAACTGAATAAGTACCAAGTTTAAAAGAGTACTGGTGCTAATTGGTTCAGCTAAAATTGTTTAAGGCAGTTCCCATACATAGCGGCAGCCTAATGCCTCACGCGACTGAAAAATGTTTCCCTCACCTCTGCAATTTCCCTTGTTTATTACCTCGGTCGTTATTTATTTCTCGATATTATCTGAGCTTGTTCTTAGTTTGCATTGTATATATTATTACAAAACAAAATTTACGAGAGAAGATAATAAACATCATTGTCTATTTTCGTTGGTTATCTCTATGAACTCTTTGTTATTTTTACTAATAAACCGTAGCAATAACATTTTTGAACAACTAAAAATACAAAAAATATAGGACAGAAATAAACAGAGGCCATAGTGATGAATGGTGGAAAATCGACTGTTTAAATATTGTCAATCAACAATCAAACAATGCTTGTACGGACTATCACTATCCAATTTTATTGTTCATCTTAGTCAAGCTGTCAGAGGGATTGTGGTTTATGTCGTCACAATTCTGATTAATATAAGTTTTGGCTTGTCATTCTCTGCTACCACAGAAAATCTTCACAAGCACTTTCGACTTAAGCTCTCGAGCCATGCCCTGCGAATCTGACTCTTCGGTATTTGGTGATGTCTTATACTTGCAAATTCCTATACAATTGCTCATAGCTCAGATGATCTCTTCCAACAACCTTAGTGTAGCTTTGTGTTAAAAACCTGGCTTCCATACCATATGGTAATGCATTCGCTCCCACTGCGCAACACCTTAGGCAAATATGTCCCAATATATTCCCGGACACACCAAGATTGTGTGTAAATTTGGTAGACGAAAACTGAAAGAAACTCGCCATATATATATATATATATATATATATATATATATGTGTGTGTGTGTGTGTGTGTGTGTGTGTGTGTGTGTGTGTGTGTGTGTGTGTGTGTGTGTGTGTGTATGTGTGTATGTGTTTGTGTGTGTATGCATGTGTGTGTGTCTGTGGTGTGTGTGTGGTTGTGTATTTGTGTGTCTTTGTGTTTCTGTTTGTCTCCTACCATCACTTAAGGATCGGTCTAGGTTTGTTTAGTACAAGGAAACTTAGCGGTTCAATAAAAGTAGACCGATAGAGTAATTACCAAGCTTAACAATTAGGAGTTGTCTTGATTTATTCGACTGAAACTCTGTCGGTTACGGTGACGAGTGTTCCAGTTGATCCGATCAACGGAACGACCTGCTCATGTCATTAACCTGCAAGTGACTGAGCACTCCACGGACACGCGTACCGTTAACGTAGTACTCATGGAGATTTGGCGAGAAAGAATGTGGAAAGGCTGCACCTTTCAATTACAGGTACAACTTTGTTATTTGTTTCCTTCATCTCTGGATTTCCCTTGTTTATTCCCTTGGTCGTTATTTATTTCTAGATATGATCTGAGCTTATTCTTATTAGTTTGTTCATAAAATGGAGCAATTGTTTAGAAGGTCAGGGATTTCTGGAAGATCTGTAAAAGAACATTTGGAAGATAATTAAGTATTGTTTACTTTTCTAGGAGGAAATAAATAAGTAGCATCGCAACTGTAAACAAATTTTGTAAAGAAATTAGTGCTTTGTTTCTCATACGAACATATCTTTCATAGATACTGGAAGATATCTTCGTCTATTTTAAGAATAGATTTCTAAGCAGACAAACTGTTATATTGAACAAAATGAGATTAAGTTTGTCGAGTATAAATACTTAAGTAATTGAATACTGTAATTTGTTGCTTTCACGCATAAAACAATAGACATCTGGTGCTCAGGTGATTTAAGGTTTGACAAGTAATTTTTTATAGCCTCATTAATAGTCTGTAACGATATTAAAAGTCAACGGAGTCAAAATCTATGTAAATAACCTATTTATAGATTTTTATGAATTCAGAATTGTCTTTCAAATACTTTTATACGGAATATTAATTGCTTTCCTAAATTAATTTCCTAAAATAATAATTCTCACTTATACCATAAATGCTATTACCTTGAAAATAATTACCATTCTCCAAAATTAAAGAATTAAGCAAAGCTTCCCATAGGGAGATTTTATTTGGCTGCAGAGAAGACATGTATTATCAAAATGTTCTTTTGTTAATAAGAAAATAAAACAATTCAATTTATGTCTATGCTGAAAGGAATTTCTCCACAGAATACTTTTTTAATACACCTGTCACTTTTTATGTTCTTGGTCGAAGAGATAAAACTATCACTTTCTCCCACTTCATTTCTCTCTCTCCTCCTCTCCCCTCTTTCCCTCTCTTTTAATTTAGACATGCTCAGGCAAAAATACGATCGTATTTTGGCATGGGTATATCTGCATTAACATTATTATGATATTAATTTATGACAATTACTATATTTTATAACTGTATATATCTTTATATTATGTATTAATTTTAATGGTACACTGCACTTTTCTCGGTTCGTTATTTAATGTTTTCATTATGTTTTCAATATGATATATATTCATTTTTTTTAGTACTTTCTTCCCTGAGTATATTCTGGCTTATAATAATTAATCAAATTGATTTAGTTAAATTATAGTTGATTGATTTTATATCATAAACGATGAATTGAAACAATTGTAGCTCTTATCAATGTATTAATAAATTTTTATTAATCTTATTTCCATCTTTTCTCTTGCTTATGCTAATAATAATATATTCCACCAATCTAATCTTGCATATCTATCCCTCTGAGGTTTATATATCCTCACTCCTATTTTAATACACACACACACATACACATACATAGAAAGATAGATATAGGTATATATGCGTATGTAAATACACTTTTACTCTTTTTACTCTTTTACTCGTTTCAGTCATTTGACTGCAGCCATGCTAGGGTACCGCCTTCAAGACTTATCATTTGTAAACCTAGTACTTATTCTATGTTTTTTTGTTTTTTTTTTGCCGAAACGCTAAATTACGCTAAGTTACGTATGTAAACACACTAACATCGGATGTCAAGCGATGATGGTGGGGTTGACACAGACACATAAACACGCGCACACCTGCACACACATATATATAGGGGGCTTCTTTCTCTTTCCGTCTACCAAATCCACTCAAAAGGCTTTGGTTGGCCCGAGGCTATAATAGAAGTCACTTGCCCAAGGTGAAACGCAGTGGGACTGAAACCAGAACCATGTGGTTGGCATGTCCGCTTCTTACCACATAGCCACGCTATATATTAGGTCATCCCATAGATAATTATATATATGTGTTTGTGTATACAACTCCGTTTTATACAACAGAAGTAATATTAGATTAAAAGCGACTTTTGTGTATTATACTATATCGAAATGCATCGCATGGCAAATTTCCTGTGACATTCTTTAAGTCGTATATCGGTACTTTGTCTAAAGATGCAATATATATCGATGCCAGACGAAATAAACTCACACAATAACACACATCCACACACATATAAAGAGAGCGAGAGAGAGAGAGAGAGAGAGAGAGAGAGAGAGAGAGAGAGAGAGCGAGAGAGGGAAAGAGAATGAGAAAGGCAGACGGAGACTAAAAGAATCCATCCAGTGCTATTAAAACGCATTGTAACTTTGTAAGCTTACAGTAGTATATATTTTTCTAAACATACAATATAGATTGTGTCATAAAATATAGCAGAGGTTTCGACACAACGTGTGTTTTCGTGTTTTACTGTTTGGACATCATATCAGATAGATCAGATTAATTTTGTTGCGTTTTAGCGTCTCCCTAAAGATCGCTTACTTAATTCCTTTCCAAAACAAAAATATTAATTTATTTCTATATACATGTGCACAAACATGATTACTACTTAATTTGCCCGAGGGTCTCCTGATGTGTGTTAATTGGTTTCAAAAATTTCTGTAGTACGTTTCATGGGCGATGGGGGAATGAAAAACTAGGGATGTAATTGTAAATCATTGGCGACCGTGCATTTTGTAAAAACCACGTTTGACTGCAAACACTGTTTATTTTATCCAGGGTTAGGATAGAGAATCGATCTGACTGATTATGTGCACACATACGTACGAAATGCTTCTACACACATACACACACTGATGCGCACACATATACACATATAGAAGCGTGCATGCATATACGCATACATGACACCACTCATATATGCGTGAGCTAACATACGTGTGTTAGTGTGAGCGTGTGCGTGTGCGTGTGTGTATGCGTATTTGGGTGTCTATATTTTGTGCATTATATTATGCGCACATGAATATCTAAGATTTTCTTTTTGAAAATATTATCGCTCCTATGGCCATCTTGCAATTACGAAGATAAAAGGAAAAAAAAAAAATTCTTTTCGTTACTATTCGATGATAAATGGTGCTGGATCATTTGTTCTAAATCTTATTCTGTGTAATATTTAAAAATGATTAATGATAATTGTAACATTCAGGCTATGAAAAAGTAATTTCAAAACAGATGAATGAAGTCTTAATCATTTGAAAATTATGTAGTATTTTCGCAAGTCACATATTCTTCTTTTGTATTCAACTTATTTTCTCCGGTCGCTGAAAAGTAATTTTTTACAGTTCTGACAAAACTTATTCATTATATAAGTTTTGGTTTGTTTTATGTTATAATTATAATGTATGAATTATAAAAATAGAATGAAATGAAACTTCCGTTAGTAATGGAAGCTTAATCGAATGAAGCGCTCATAGATATAATAAAAACAGACATTCAACTGAAACGTCTGAATAGCGCAATTAACAAATAGTAATTTGTGTGGGAAATCTTAAAAGAAATAATTCTGTTACGTTAAGTGAAATGACGAATAAATGTAGGTATATAGATATTATGTTCAAATTTCACTATGATAACTTCATCGTAATTACTCTGACGAAGGCTGTGTAGATATCATTCTTTAGAAACTTAAAGAATTACTTTGAATGATTCATTAAGAAATCAATTTCCACTTTTAACGATGCATCATGTAACTGTCTTATTATAGACACCCACAGGCGCCACTTTTATGGCTATAAAACCAAGCGAGTCATTATGGCTTAGTAAATAACTTTCGGCTATGTTACTGTAGTTTCTCTAAGCTCTTATACATTTTAAGTAACAATTTGAGACATGAAAGAGCCTGCTCCTATTTCTATCTCAAATCATTGCTTAGAATTTCTAACATGATTTACATTAAACTCTTTGTGGTTAATTCCTAATCTTATATCGTGTGCAGCAGTTTCGTGTTCCCTTGGAAAATCAATGCAACTGCGGCTATCATATTTCGTTACTAATACGTTACAGGCGCCTAAGCAGTGATGACCGAACGAGTATTTTAACAAATGAAATTAATTGGCAATGTAGGGAAAAGAACAATTTCTTCGTTAAATGAATTTTATAAAAAGGGAAACTTTTCTGAGATCTTAGCCTTAGGCAATTTGTCTGATTCAATATTACTTGTTCGAAATCTAAGACACCTTGTAAATAATTTAATGATCTTGCATTTCATTAACTGTCTATTGTAAAATGAATCATCTCAGCCCACTGGGAGTTGCGTCAAGGCATCATTAGTCCACAAGGCTGATTGCGATAAGCTGAAGCCGTTCGGCGAAGTGATACGCCTCGATATAATATTGGTTGACAGTGTGGTCACTGTGAGTGTGTGTATGTTTATGTGTATGCGTTTATGTGTGTATGTTTATGTGTGCATGTATGTGTGTATTTATATATATGTATGTGTGTGTTTATGCTTCTGTGTTTATGTGAACGGATATTTGAAGAGACATTGTTTGATCCAGGGTTCTATGTTACGCATTCAGGAATAAGTTACCTCAGCGTTATGTAATTTGAAAAGTTTCTGTTATTTGTGAAAGTTATTCATGAAAGCTTGCGGTGACTTCGAACTTTTACGGTGGATTAAACCTGATTACATTCCTCTTACTGGCTCAAACTCGCTGGTTTTCACTAAACAGCTCCTTGATAACAAATCACAATTCTATAAAAAATAATTAATAGCGACGGAAGACGGAAGGTAATCTTTATATCTAACCTATCATTGATTTCTTGTAGAACACCGAATACTGAGCTATTAGCCTTGAGTGATCTTCTCTTATTGACACTTGGTGCATAAAAGCACAAACATAAATTATAGTAGATGATACTCGTCTGCTTCCGCTGCTAATGATTAATCTTTAATTAGCCTGTTGAATATTTGCGACAACTGTGTCTTAAAAGATACTAATATTCTATAAATCGTAGCAGCAAAATTTAATTGGCTTGCAGTGAACGGGCGCTTCCAACTCACGATTTCCATTAGAATGAAATCACACCATATGGGAGTTCTGACGCGTATGTTAGATGACTTTCGTCTGCTGCGATCTATATGTGTGCTTTTATCCATTGTATGACTATAACAGACGATCTCTCAAGTATCATAACGCAGTAGTCGATTTTCTAACAAGACATCTATGTTAATTTGTACATAATTGCCTGAATTCCAATCACAAGTTACAGCGAAATTCATGTAGTAATTGTCCCAAATGGGGAATAAATTTGAATGAGTTATATTCCGTTACCGGCAAAGACACCGCTTGGGTGATTTCAGAAATATACAAACGCCCATTCACTTCAGTTTATGAATGCCGTAACAATTGTCTTTCAACAATTGGCTTTTCAGAAATTAAGACAGATCTGTGAAATGACTATTTCTGAAAGCGATATACTACTGTTGTTTATAACGAGTACTACCGCCCTCTACAACGCACAGCAGTACACAAATAAAGAATCTGAATCTACAACAAATACGATCATGTGATGAGCCGTAACCAAACAACCGATATTGCAAAAGAATGTATATCATTATAACTTTCACTATCGAAAATATTATCAAATATATATTATAAAGTGTCGTAAATATGTATCTCGTTTGCCTACCCGCGCTAAACATGCAGTGATGTTGGAAATAGAAGTGTATCCACGGATAAGCTTGCATACATGCGTGCGTACTTTTATATATGTAATCGTTCCTCCCTCAATTCCTCTGTGCGTGCGTGTTTATATGTGTGTGCATGTGTGTATGTGTGTGTGTGTGTGTGTGTGTGTGTGTGTGAGAGAGAGAGAGAGAGAGAGAGAGAGAGAGAGAGAGAGTGTCGACACAGAGGTATGCGGGAGTTAAGAAAATAACTCACGGAGTGACGACCGTAACCTGCTGCTTGCCTATAGCGATATAACACGCTGTGTAAGATTCTTAGCGCCATTTTGTCCGTCTCTCTACTGGTAACCAGGCTGTCTACTGAATTCCAATATTGGTTTCAAATGTTGGAACATGGCCCAAAATTTCAGGGGAGCAGGTAAGTCGATTACCTCGACCACCTTAATAGTCGACTGTGACTTACTTTATCAACCCCTAAAGAGAAAGACAACCTCGGCAGAATTTGTACTCCGAACGCAATGACGGGCGGAATACCGCTACGTACTTCGCTAGGCGTGCTAAGAATTCACATAGCTCACTACATTAGGCTGACTGCTAATAATAATGAGATATCTTCTTTCATCCTTTCATTATCTATTGACGACTGGCGCCAATGTAATCGATTTACATGCGTCCCTAAAACTTGCTGGCCTTGTGCCAAAAATTTGAAACCAATATTAGTGAGATATTTATCAGCTTGTACTGTATTTATATGAATTCGTTCATACTGCATTGTTCAATGCTTCTTGCATTGCATTAGTCTTAAATGATATATTTACGTCTACATCTATCAGATTTCACTGATAAAATTATACGCTATTTCAATTCATTTATAGTAAATCTATTTTACTTTCAAGCTTAGTGTAATAACATTATATCATTATCTCATTTGCTTTAGTGTATATTTTATTTAGAAAAAAAACAACTCTAAAATTACTTTCACGAGATTTACGATGAAACACACTAAAACTTCTTTACATTTATCAACAAACTGTCCCTGAAAACTTGTGATGCATCTTATACTGCAGCAAATCTTGTGTATGTGTGTACACATACACAGATGCATGCATGAAGAGACACACACAAGGCATCAGAAAATGGGGTGGACACAATTGGTTTTTAATATATTGCTGTATTTCAATATTTAGCCTAAGCACCAGTTGAACGCTAGGGTCGATGTTAACAATTTACCTCCTCCCGATATTGCTGAACTTGTGTCCAAATTGGAAACCGATATTTAGCGGTATTTGGTTATGACCATTACAATGCGTTTTACCGTTTATCATACTGGAATCTTTATGTGACTCACGAAATAGCTCAATTCCAAAATCACAGTTTTTGCCTCCCACCTTCCACACTGCTCCCATAATTATGAAGCAGTTTTCTTTACCAACACACCTAATCCATAATTTCGTCCCCACAATATTCATACAACGTTTGTCGTCGTCCGTTGTGTATATTTACTTTAAGTAATATCTTTCTTTCAAACATTGCGAAAGTAAGAAATTTTCGGCCATTCATGCATCCTGCCAAAATGATCGTATAGTGAGTCGCATTATCACATTTTTAACAGTCACAGGTTTTTCATCTTTATATCCTGCCTTCTTGTTTGATCGTCTTTCTAACATCAGATGCACATCGTCCATACATGCTCTCTGTAAAAGTTTAAAATATTTTACGTTGAACATGTGTGAAACTAAACGATTTACTTTTCCTAAGCATTTCACGCAATGTGCCATGTTTGTGGCTTTAAACACTTCTCCTCAAAAAAGTACTCCATTTAAGCTTTGATCAAGAAATCTTGTAAAATAAGTACAATTTTTCTTTTTTTTTTTTTGAGAAAATATGCAGCCGAAAATGTTATAAAACAGATGAACATCCATTCTCTGATTCCAATCTAAACCATCTTGTAGATATAAGGCTATACGCTACACTGTCTTCTTCCTCTTTTAAAACATGACACACACATCGTCTTTTTCAATGCGATGACGTTGTGTACATTTGAAGACAATATTACAATAAAAGTACAGATTATATAACGTACTATTTCAGACCGTACATTGCATTATGTCTCTAAATCATATTTTGACAAAATCCATGAATATATATTACCTGGGTTCTCATTCCTAAGGTATTTTTCGATGTTATTATTATCATTATCATTATTATTATTATTATTATTATTATTATTATTATTATTATTATTATTATTATTATTATTATTATTATTATTATTATTCAGGTCACTGCCTGGAATCAAATTCGGAATCATGGGGCTAGTAACCCGAGATCTTAACCACTACGCCATATGTCCACGTGCAAGATGAGGACAAGTATCCGACAATTGAAAATAATGTAAATAGTGTAACTAATACGATGAGTTTCGATGCATAGTGTTATGCACAATGTTATGTGGCCTGTTCAGGGAATTATGTACAGTTTGTATAGCAGAATTCTGTTTACAGAATTATTGTTGTACACTGTATATTTCGAAGTAAATTTGCATATAACAAAGTTTATATTCTAGTAGTTTTGGTATTAGAGCATCAGGGACATTTTAGTTGCGTCTATAGATAGGTTGTTATGTTTCCTATAACATTCTTATGGGGGTCATATTGAAATTCCGTGTAACTTTGTCCACAGCTGGTGAAGGCATTTCACGATAAAATATTTGGTCTTTGCTATCGATTTTTAAATTACAGAGAATTACCTTTGGTATTATCACAACTACCTCGTGTAAATACGTATGTATGTATATATATATATAT